>NW_027552234.1:0-36718 GCF_045843805.1 Urocitellus parryii
CTATGGTTTGTGTGCTATTGAAGTAGCCGCAAGCAGAGACTGACGAGAATCCTTTCATTGAAAGGGGTTGCCAAGCTTCCAAAAAACTACGAGTTTCCTGAAATCTCAGCTAACATTTTTTCACCCAATCTTGATGATACTTCCATTTAATGATCAGTACACCTATCCACCTTGGCTCACCAAATTTCGTTCTTCTAGGTTAAACCGTTCCTTTGCAGTAACCGTTTTCATGTTTAGGTTTCACTCTGTTTTCTCCTATATGGATACATGTAGTTGGAACTCTAAATCAAACACGGTTTGTGCTAGCTCTTTGAAACTTGGCACAATAATGTAGTTCCAAGTTCTATCGCTATGGTTTCTGTGCTATTGAAGTAGCCCCAAGCAGAGACTGACGAGAATCCCTTTCATTGAAAGGGGTTGACAAGCTTCCAAAAAACTACGAGTTTCCTGAAATCTCAGCTAACATTTTTTCACCCAATCTTGATGATACTTCCATTTAATGATCAGTACACCAATCCCACTTGGCTCACCAAATTTCGTTCTTCTAGGTTAAAACGTTCCTTTGCAGTAACCGTTTTCATGTTTAGGTTTCATTCTGTTTTCTCCTATATAGATACATGTAGTTGGAACTCTAAATCAAACAGGGTTTGTGCTAGCTCTTTGAAACTTGGCACAATAATGTAGTTCCAAGTTCTATCGCTATGGTTTGTGTGCTATTGAAGTAGCCCCAAGCAGAGACTGACGAGAATCCCTTTCATTTAAGGGGTTGGAGGCTTGCAAAAAACTGCGAGTTTCCTGAAATCTCAGCAAACATTTTTTCACCAATCTTGATGATACTTGTAGGTAGTGATCAGTACACGAATCCCACTTGACTCACCATATTTCGTTCTTCTAGGTTAAACCGTTCCTTTGCAGTAACCGTTTTCATGTTTAGGTTTCACTCTGTTTTCTCCTATATGGATACATGTAGTTGGAACTCTAAATCAAACACGGTTTGTGCTAGCTCTTTGAAACTTGGCACAATAATGTAGTTCCAAATTCTATCGCTATGGTTTGTGTGCTATTGAAGTAGCCCCAAGCAGAGACTGACGAGAATCCCTTTCATTGAAAGGGGTTGCCAAGCTTCCAAAAAACTGCGAGTTTCCTGAAATCTCAGCAAACATTTTTTCACCCAATCTTGATGATACTTGCAGGTACTGATCAGTACACGAATCCCACTTGGCTCACCAAATTTCGTTCTTCTAGGTTAAACCGTTACTTTGCAGTAACCGTTTTCATGTTAAGGTTTCACTCTGTTTTCTCCTATATGGATACATGTAGTTGGAACTCTAAATCAAACACGGTTTGTGCTAGCTCTTTGAAACTTGGCACAATAATGTAGTTCCAAGTTCTATAGCTATGGTTTGTGTGCTATTGAAGTAGTACCAAGCAGGGACTGACGAGAATCCCTTTCATTGAAAGGGGTTGCCAAGCTTCCAAAAAACTACGAGTTTCCTGAAATCTCAGCTAACATTTTTTCACCCAATCTTGATGATACTTCCATTTAATGATCAGTACACCAATCCACCTTGGCTCACCAAATTTCGTTCTTCTAGGTTAAACCGTTCGTTTGCAGTAACCGTTTTCATGTTTAGGTTTCACTCTGTTTTCTCCTATATGGATACATGTAGTTGGAAATCTAAATCAAACACGGTGTGTGCTAGCTCTTTGAAACTTGGCACAATAATGTAGTTCCAAGTTCTATCGCTATGGTTTGTGTGCTATTGAAGTAGCCCCAAGCAGAGACTGACGAGAATCCCTTTCATAGAAAGGGGTTGCCAGGCATCAAAAAACTGCGAGTTTTCTGAAATCTCAGCAAACTTTTTTTCACCCATTCTTGATGATACTTCCATTTAATGATCAGTACACCAATCCAACTTGGCTCACCAAATTTCGTTCTTCTAGGTTAAACCGTTCCATTGCAGTAACCGTTTTCATGTTTTGGTTTCACTCTGTTTTCTCCTATATGGATACATGTAGTTGGAACTCTAAAACAAACACGGTTTGTGCTAGCTCTTTGAAACTTGGCACAATAATGTAGTTCCAAGTTCTATCGCTATGGTTTGTGTGCTATTGAAGTAGCCCCAAGCAGAGACTGACGAGAATCCCTTTCATTGAAAGGGGTTGCCAAGCTTCCAAAAAACTGTGAGTTTCCTGAAATCTCAGCAAACATTTTTTCACCCAATCTTGATGATACTTGCAGGTAGTGATCAGTACACGAATCCCACTTGGCTCACCAAATTTCGTTCTTCTAGGTTAAACCGTTCCTTTGCAGTAACCGTTTTCATGTTTAGGTTTCACTCTGTTTTCTCCTATATGGATACATGTAGTTGGAACTCTAAATCAAACACGGTTTGTGCTAGCTCTTTGAAACTTGGCACAATAATGTAGTTCCAAGTTCTATCGCTATGGTTTGTGTGCTATTGAAGTAGCCCCAAGCAGAGACTGACGAGAATCCCTTTCATTGAAAGGGGTTGCCAAGCTTCAAAAAACTGCGAGTTTCCTGAAATCTCAGCAAACATTTTTTCACCCAGTCTTGATGATACTTCCATTTAATGATCAGTACACCAATCGACCTTGGCTCACCAAATTTCGTTCTTCTAGGTTTAACCGTTCCTTTGCAGTAACCATTTTCATGTTTAGGTTTCACTCTGTTTTCTCCTATATGGATACATGTAGTTGGAACTCTAAATCAAACACGGTTTGTGCTAGCTCTTTGAAACTTGGCACAATAATGTAGTTCCAAGTTCTATCGCTATGGTTTGTGTGCTATTGAAGTAGCCCCAAGCAGAGACTGACGAGAATCCCTTTCATTGAAAGGGGTTGCCAAGCTTCCAAAAAACTACGAGTTTCCTGAAATCTCAGCTAACATTTTTCACCCAATCTTGATGATACTTCCATTTAATGATCAGTACAGCAATCCCACTTGACTCACCAAATTTCGTTCTTCTATGTTAAACCGTTCCTTTGCAGTAATCGTTTTCATATTTAGGTTTCACTCTGTTTTCTCCTATATAGATACATGCATTTGGAACTCTAAATCAAACACGGTTTGTGCTAGCTCTTTGAAACTTGGCACAATAATGTAGTTTCAAGTTCTATTGCTACGGTTTGTGTGCTATTGAAGTAGCCCCAAGCAGAGAGTGACGAGAATCCCTTTCATAGAAAGGGGTTGCCAGGCTTCAAAAAACTGCGAGTTTCCTGAAATCTCAGCAAACATTTTTTCACCCAGTCTTGATGATACTTCCATTTAATGATCAGTACACCAATCCCACTTGGCTCACCAAATTTCGTTCTTCTATGTTAAACCGTTCCTTTGCAGTAATCGTTTTCATATTTAGGTTTCACTCTGTTTTCTCCTATATAGATACATGCATTTGGAACTCTAAATCAAACACGGTTTGTGCTAGCTCTTTGAAACTTGGCACAATAATGTAGTTCCAAGTTCTATCGCTATGGTTTGTGTGCTATTGAAGTAGCTCCAAGCAGAGACTGACGAGAATCCCTTTCATTGAAAGGGGTTGGAGGCTTCCAAAAAACTGCGAGTTTCCTGAAATCTCAGCAAACATTTTTTCACCCAATCTTGATGATACTTGTAGGTAGTGATCAGTACACGAATCCCACTTGGCTCACCAAATTTCGTTCTTCTAGGTTAAACCGTTCCTTTGCAGTAACCGTTTTCATGTTTAGGTTTCACTCTGTTTTCTCCTATATGGATACATGTAGTTGGAACTCTAACTCAAACACGGTTTGTGCTAGCTCTTTGAAACTTGGCACAATAATGTAGTTCCAAGTTCTATCGCTATGGTTTGTGTGGTATTGAAGTAGCCCCAAGCAGAGACTGACGAGAATCACTTTCATTGAAAGGGGTTGCCAAGCTTCCAAAAAACTACGAGTTTCCTGAAATCTCAGCAAATATTTTTTCACCCAATCTTGATGATACTTCTATTTAATGATCAGTACACCAATCCCACTTGGCTCACCAAATTTCGTTCTTCTAGGTTAAACCGTTCCTTTGCAGTACCCGTTTTCATGTTTAGGTTTCACTCTGTTTTATCCTATATGGATACATGTAGTTGGAACTCTAAATCAAACACGGTTTGTGCTAGCTCTTTGAAACTTGGCACAATAATGTAGTTCCAAGTTCTATGGCTATGGTTTGTGTGCTATTGAAGTAGCCCCAAGCAGAGACTGACGAGAATCCTTTCATTGAAAGGGGTTTTCAAGCTTCCAAAAAACTACGAGTTTCCTGAAATCTCAGCTAACATTTTTTCACCCAATCTTGATGATACTTCCATTTAATGATCAGTACACCAATCCCACTTGGCTCACCAAATTTCGTTCTTCTAGGTTAAACCGTTCCTTTGCAGTAATCGTTTTCATATTTAGGTTTCACTCTGTTTTCTCCTATATAGATACATGTAGTTGGAACTCTAAATCAAACACGGTTTGTGCTAGCTCTTTGAAACTTGGCACAATAATGTAGTTCCAAGTTCTATCGCTATGGTTTGTGTGCTATTGAAGTAGCCGCAAGCAGAGACTGACGAGAATCCCTTTCATTGAAAGGGGTTGCCAAGCTTCCAAAAAACTACGAGTTTCCTGAAATCTCAGCTAACATTTTTTCACCCAATCTTGATGATACTTCCATTTAATGATCAGTACACCTATCCACCTTGGCTCACCAAATTTCGTTCTTCTAGGTTAAACCGTTCCTTTGCAGTAACCGTTTTCATGTTTAGGTTTCACTCTGTTTTCTCCTATATGGATACATGTAGTTGGAACTCTAAATCAAACACGGTTTGTGCTAGCTCTTTGAAACTTGGCACAATAATGTAGTTCCAAGTTCTATCGCTATGGTTTCTGTGCTATTGAAGTAGCCCCAAGCAGAGACTGACGAGAATCCCTTTCATTGAAAGGGGTTGACAAGCTTCCAAAAAACTACGAGTTTCCTGAAATCTCAGCTAATATTTTTTCACCCAATCTTGATGATACTTCCATTTAATGATCAGTACACCAATCCCACTTGGCTCACCAAATTTCGTTCTTCTAGGTTAAACCGTTCCTTTGCAGTAATCGTTTTCATATTTAGGTTTCACTCTGTTTTCTCCTATATAGATACATGTAGTTGGAACTCTAAATCAAACACGGTTTGTGCTAGCTCTTTGAAACTTGGCACAATAATGTAGTTCCAAGTTCTATCGCTATGGTTTGTGTGCTATTGAAGTAGCCCCAAGCAGAGACTGACGAGAATCCCTTTCATTGAAAGGGGTTGCCAAGCTTCCAAAAAACTGCGAGTTTCCTGAAATCTCAGCAAAGATTTTTTTCACCCAATCTTGATGATACTTGCACGTAGTGATCAGTACACGAATGCCACTTGGCTCACCAAATTTTGTTCTTCTAGGTTAAACCGTTCCCTTGAAATAACCGTTTTCATGTTTAGGTTTCACTCTGTTTTCTCCTATATGGATACATGTAGTTGGAACTCTAAATCAAACACGGTTTGTGCTAGCTCTTTGAAACTTGGCACAATAATGTAGTTCCAAGTTCGATCGCTATGGTTTGTGTGCTATTGAAGTAGCCACAAGCAGAGACTGACGAGAATCCCTTTCATTGAAAGGGGTTGCCAAGCTTCCAAAAAACTAGGAGTTTCCTGAAATCTCAGCTAACATTTTTTCACCCAATCTTGATGATACTTCCATTTAATGATCAGTACACCAATCCCACTTGGCTCACCAAATTTGGTTCTTCTAGGTTAAACCGTTCCTTTGCAGTAACCGTTTTCATGTTTACGTTTCACTCTGTTTTCTCCTATATGGATACATGTAGTTGGAACTCTAAATCAAACACGGTTTGTGCTAGCTCTTTGAAACTTGGCACAATAATGTAGTTCCAAGTTCTTTCGCTATGGTTTCTGTGCTATTCAAGTAGCCCCAAGCAGAGACTGACGAGAATCCCTTTCATTGAAAGGGGTTGCCAAGCTTCCAAAAAACTACGAGTTTCCTGAAATCTCAGCTAACATTTTTTCACCCAATCTTGATGATACTTCCATTTAATGATCAGTACACCAATCCCACTTGGCTCACTAAATTTTGTTCTTCTAGGTTAAACCGTTCCTTTGCAGTAACCATTTTCATGTTTAGGTTTCACTCTGTTTTCTCCTATATGGATACATGTAGTTGGAACTCTAAATCAAACACGGTTTGTGCTGGCTCTTTGAAACTTGGCACAATAATGTAGTTCCAAGTTCTATCGCTATGGTTTGTGTGCTATTGAAGTAGCCCCAAGCAGAGACTGACGAGAATCACGTTCATTGAAAGGGGTTGCCAAGCTTCCAAAAAACTACGAGTTTCCTGAAATCTCAGCAAATATTTTTTCACCCAATCTTGATGATACTTCTATTTAATGATCAGTACACCAATCGCACTTGGCTCACCAAATTTCGTTCTTCTAGGTTAAACCGTTCCTGTGCAGTAATCGTTTTCATATTTAGGTTTCACTCTATTTTCTCCTATATAGATACATGTAGTTGGAACTCTAAATCAAACACGGTTTGTGCTAGCTCTTTGAAACTTGGCACAATAATGTAGATTCAAGTTCTATCGCTAGGGTTTGTGTGCTATTGAAGTAGCCCCAAGCAGAGACTGACGAGAATCCCTTTCATTGAAAGGGGTTATCAAGCTTCCAAAAAACTACGAGTTTCCTGAAATCTCAGCTAACATTTTTTCACCCAATCTTGATGATACTTCCATTTAATGATCAGTACACCAATCCCACTTGGCTCACCAAATTTCGTTCTTCTAGGTTAAAACGTTCCTTTGCAGTAACCGTTTTCATGTTTAGGTTTCATTCTGTTTTCTCCTATATAGATACATGTAGTTGGAACTCTAAATCAAACAGGGTTTGTGCTAGCTCTTTGAAACTTGGCACAATAATGTAGTTCCAAGTTCTATCGCTATGGTTTGTGTGCTATTGAAGTAGCCCCAAGCAGAGACTGACGAGAATCCCTTTCATTTAAGGGGTTGGAGGCTTGCAAAAAACTGCGAGTTTCCTGAAATCTCAGCAAACATTTTTTCACCAATCTTGATGATACTTGTAGGTAGTGATCAGTACACGAATCCCACTTGACTCACCATATTTCGTTCTTCTAGGATAAACCGTTCCTTTGCAGTAACCGTTTTCATGTTTAGGTTTCACTCTGTTTTCTCCTATATGGATACATGTAGTTGGAACTCTAAATCAAACACGGTTTGTGCTAGCTCTTTGAAACTTGGCACAATAATGTAGTTCCAAGTTCTATCGCTATGGTTTGTGTGCTATTGAAGTAGCCCCAAGCAGAGACTGACGAGAATCCCTTTCATTGAAAGGGGTTGCCAAGCTTCCAAAAAACTGCGAGTTTCCTGAAATCTCAGCAAACATTTTTTCACCCAATCTTGATGATACTTGCAGGTACTGATCAGTACACGAATCCCACTTGGCTCACCAAATTTCGTTCTTCTAGGTTAAACCGTTCCTTTGCAGTAACCGTTTTCATGTTTAGGTTTCACTCTGTTTTCTCCTATATGGATACATGTAGTTGGAACTCTAAATCAAACACGGTGTGTGCTAGCTCTTTGAAACTTGGCACAATAATGTAGTTCCAAGTTCTATCGCTATGGTTTGTGTGCTATTGAAGTAGCCCCAAGCAGAGACTGACGAGAATCCCTTTCATAGAAAGGGGTTGCCAGGCATCAAAAAACTGCGAGTTTTCTGAAATCTCAGCAAACTTTTTTTCACCCATTCTTGATGATACTTCCATTTAATAATCAGTACACCAATCCCACTTGGCTCACCAAATTTCGTTCTTCTAGGTTAAACCGTTCCTTTGCAGTACCCGTTTTCATGTTTAGGTTTCACTCTGTTTTATCCTATATGGATACATGTAGTTGGAACTCTAAATCAAACACGGTTTGTGCTAGCTCTTTGAAACTTGGCACAATAATGTAGTTCCAAGTTCTATGGCTATGGTTTGTGTGCTATTGAAGTAGCCCCAAGCAGAGACTGACGAGAATCCCTTTCATTGAAAGGGGTTTTCAAGCTTCCAAAAAACTACGAGTTTCCTGAAATCTCAGCTAACATTTTTTCACCCAATCTTGATGATACTTCCATTTAATGATCAGTACACCAATCCCACTTGGCTCACCAAATTTCGTTCTTCTAGGTTAAACCGTTCCTTTGCAGTAATCGTTTTCATATTTAGGTTTCACTCTGTTTTCTCCTATATAGATACATGTAGTTGGAACTCTAAATCAAACACGGTTTGTGCTAGCTCTTTGAAACTTGGCACAATAATGTAGATCCAAGTTCTATCGCTATGGTTTGTGTGCTATTGAAGTAGCCGCAAGCAGAGACTGACGAGAATCCCTTTCATTGAAAGGGGTTGCCAAGCTTCCAAAAAACTACGAGTTTCCTGAAATCTCAGCTAACATTTTTTCACCCAATCTTGATGATACTTCCATTTAATGATCAGTACACCTATCCACCTTGGCTCACCAAATTTCGTTCTTCTAGGTTAAACCGTTCCTTTGCAGTAACCGTTTTCATGTTTAGGTTTCACTCTGTTTTCTCCTATATGGATACATGTAGTTGGAACTCTAAATCAAACACGGTTTGTGCTAGTTCTTTGAAACTTGGCACAGTAATGTAGTTCCAAGTTCTATCGCTATGGTTTGTGTGCTATTGAAGTAGCCCCAAGCAGAGACTGAAGAGAATCCCTTTCATTGAAATGGGTTGCCAAGCTTCCAAAAAACTACGAGTTTCCTGAAATCTCAGCAAACATTTTTTCACCCAATCTTGATGATACTTCCATTTAATGATCAGTACACCAATCCCACTTGGCTCACCAAATTTCGTTCTTCTAGGTTAAACCGATCCTTTGCAGTAACCGTTTTCATGTTTAGGTTTCACTCTGTTTTCTCCTATATAGATACATGTAGTTCGAACTCTAAATCAAACACGGTTTGTGCTAGCTCTTTGAAACTTGGCACAATAATGTAGTTCCAAGTTCTATCGCTATGGTTTGTGTGCTATTGAAGTAGCCCCAAGCAGAGACTGACGAGAATCCCTTTCCTTGAAAGGGGTTGGAGGCTTCCAAAAAACTGCGAGTTTCCTGAAATCTCAGCAAACATTTTTTCACCCAATCTTGATGATACTTGCAGGTAGTGATCAGTACACGAATCCCACTTGGCTCACCAAATTTCGTTCTTCTAGGTTAAACCGTTCCTTTGCAGTAACCGTTTTCATGTTTAGGTTTCACTCTGTTTTCTCCTATATGGATACATGTAGTTGGAACTCTAAATCAAACACGGTTTGTGCTAGCTCTTTGAAACTTGGCACAATAATGTAGTTCCAAGTTCTATCGCTATGGTTTCTGTGCTATTGAAGTAGCCCCAAGCAGAGACTGACGAGAATTCCTTTCATTGAAAGGGGTTGACAAGCTTCCAAAAAACTACGAGTTTCCTGAAATCTCAGCTAATATTTTTTCACCCAATCTTGATGATACTTCCATTTAATGATCAGTACACCAATCCCACTTGGCTCACCAAATTTCGTTCTTCTAGGTTAAACCGTTCCTTTGCAGTAATCGTTTTCATATTTAGGTTTCACTCTGTTTTCTCCTATATAGATACATGTAGTTGGAACTCTAAATCAAACACGGTTTGTGCTAGCTCTTTGAAACTTGGCACAATAATGTAGTTTCAAATTCTATCGCTAGGGTTTGTGTGCTATTGAAGTAGCCCCAAGCAGAGACTGACGAGAATCCCTTTCATTGAAAGGGGTTGCCAAGCTTCCAAAAAACTGCGAGTTTCCAGAAATCTCATCAAACATTTTTTCACCCAATCTTGATGATACTTCCATTTAATGATCAGTACACCAATCCCACTTGGCTCACCAAATTTCGTTCTTCTAGGTTAAACCGTTCCTTTGCAGTAACCGTTTTCATCTTTAGGTTTCACTCTGTTTTCTCCTATATGGATACATGTAGTTGGAACTCTAAATCAAACACGGTTTGTGCTAGCTCTTTGAAACTTGGCACAATAATGTAGTTCCAAGTTCTATCGCTATGGTTTGTGTGCTATTGAAGTAGCCCCAAGCAGAGACTGACGAGAATCCCTTTCATTGAAAGGGGTTGCCAAGCTTCCAAAAAACTGCGAGTTTCCTGAAATCTCAGCAAAGATTTTTTTCACCAATCTTGATGATAATTGCACGTAGTGATCAGTATACGAATGCCACTTGGCTCACCAAATTTTGTTCTTCTAGGTTAAACCGTTCCCTTGAAGTAACCGTTTTCATGTTTAGGTTTCACTCTGTTTTCTCCTATATGGATACATGTAGTTGGAACTCTAAATCAAACACGGTTTGTGCTAGCTCTTTGAAACTTGGCACAATAATGTAGTTCCAAGTTCGATCGCTATGGTTTGTGTGCTATTGAAGTACACACAAGCAGAGACTGACGAGAATCCCTTTCATTGAAAGGGGTTGCCAAGCTTCCAAAAAACTAGGAGTTTCCTGAAATCTCAGCTAACATTTTTTCACCCAATCTTGATGATACTTCCATTTAATGATCAGTACACAAATCCCACTTGGCTCACCAAATTTCGTTCTTCTAGGTTAAACCGTTCCTTTGCAGTAACCGTTTTCATGTTTACGTTTCACTCTGTTTTCTCCTATATGGATACATGTAGTTGGAACTCTAAATCAAACACGGTTTGTGCTAGCTCTTTGAAACTTGGCACAATAATGTAGTTCCAAGTTCTATCGCTATGGTTTCTGTGCTATTCAAGTAGCCCCAAGCAGAGACTGACGAGAATCCCTTTCATTGAAAGGGGTTGCCAAGCTTCCAAAAAACTACGAGTTTCCTGAAATCTCAGCTAACATTTTTTCACCCAATCTTGATGATACTTCCATTTAATGATCAGTACACCAATCCCACTTGGCTCACTAAATTTTGTTCTTCTAGGTTAAACCGTTCCTTTGCAGTAACCATTTTCATGTTTAGGTTTCACTCTGTTTTCTCCTATATGGATACATGTAGTTGGAACTCTAAATCAAACACGGTTTGTGCTGGCTCTTTGAAACTTGGCACAATAATGTAGTTCCAAGTTCTATCGCTATGGTTTGTGTGCTATTGAAGTAGCCCCAAGCAGAGACTGACGAGAATCACGTTCATTGAAAGGGGTTGCCAAGCTTCCAAAAAACTACGAGTTTCCTGAAATCTCAGCAAATATTTTTTCACCCAATCTTGATGATACTTCTATTTAATGATCAGTACACCAATCGCACTTGGCTCACCAAATTTCGTTCTTCTAGGTTAAACCGTTCCTGTGCAGTAATCGTTTTCATATTTAGGTTTCACTCTATTTTCTCCTATATAGATACATGTAGTTGGAACTCTAAATCAAACACGGTTTGTGCTAGCTCTTTGAAACTTGGCACAATAATGTAGATTCAAGTTCTATCACTAGGGTTTGTGTGCTATTGAAGTAGCCCCAAGCAGAGACTGACGAGAATCCCTTTCATTGAAAGGGGTTATCAAGCTTCCAAAAAACTACGAGTTTCCTGAAATCTCAGCTAACATTTTTTCACCCAATCTTGATGATACTTCCATTTAATGATCAGTACACCAATCCCACTTGGCTCACCAAATTTCGTTCTTCTAGGTTAAAACGTTCCTTTGCAGTAACCGTTTTCATGTTTAGGTTTCATTCTGTTTTCTCCTATATAGATACATGTAGTTGGAACTCTAAATCAAACAGGGTTTGTGCTAGCTCTTTGAAACTTGGCACAATAATGTAGTTCCAAGTTCTATCGCTATGGTTTGTGTGCTATTGAAGTAGCCCCAAGCAGAGACTGACGAGAATCCCTTTCATTTAAGGGGTTGGAGGCTTGCAAAAAACTGCGAGTTTCCTGAAATCTCAGCAAACATTTTTTCACCAATCTTGATGATACTTGTAGGTAGTGATCAGTACACGAATCCCACTTGACTCACCATATTTCGTTCTTCTAGGATAAACCGTTCCTTTGCAGTAACCGTTTTCATGTTTAGTTTTCACTCTGTTTTCTCCTATATGGATACATGTAGTTGGAACTCTAAATCAAACACGGTTTGTGCTAGCTCTTTGAAACTTGGCACAATAATGTAGTTCCAAGTTCTATCGCTATGGTTTGTGTGCTATTGAAGTAGCCCCAAGCAGAGACTGACGAGAATCCCTTTCATTGAAAGGGGTTGCCAAGCTTCCAAAAAACTGCGAGTTTCCTGAAATCTCAGCAAACATTTTTTCACCCAATCTTGATGATACTTGCAGGTACTGATCAGTACACGAATCCCACTTGGCTCACCAAATTTCGTTCTTCTAGGTTAAACCGTTCCTTTGCAGTAACCGTTTTCATGTTTAGGTTTCACTCTGTTTTCTCCTATATGGATACATGTAGTTGGAACTCTAAATCAAACACGGTGTGTGCTAGCTCTTTGAAACTTGGCACAATAATGTAGTTCCAAGTTCTATCGCTATGGTTTGTGTGCTATTGAAGTAGCCCCAAGCAGAGACTGACGAGAATCACTTTCATAGAAAGGGGTTGCCAGGCATCAAAAAACTGCGAGTTTTCTGAAATCTCAGCAAACTTTTTTTCACCCATTCTTGATGATACTTCCATTTAATGATCAGTACACCAATCCAACTTGGCTCATCAAATTTCGTTCTTCTAGGTTAAACCGTTCCTTTGCAGTAACCATTTTCATGTTTAGGTTTCACTCTGTTTTCTCCTATATGGATACATGTAGTTGGAACTCTAAATCAAACACGGTTTGTGCTAGCTCTTTGAAACTTGGCACAATTATGTAGTTCCAAGTTCTATCGCTATGGTTTGTGTGCTATTGAAGTAGCCCCAAGCAGAGACTGACGAGAATCACTTACATTGAAAGGGGTTGCCAAGCTTCCAAAAAACTACGAGTTTCCTGAAATCTCAGCAAATATTTGTTCACCCAATCTTGATGATACTTCCATTTAATGATCAGTACACAAATCCCACTTGGCTCACCAAGTTTCGTTCTTCTAGGTTAAACTGTTCCTTTGCAGTAACCGTTTTCATGTTTAGGTTTCACTCTGTTTTCTCCTATATGGATACATGTAGTTGGAACTCTAAATCAAACACGGTTTGTGCTAGCTCTTTGAAACTTGGCACAATAATGTAGTTCCAAGTTCTATCGCTATGGTTTGTGTGCTATTGAAGTAGCCCCAAGCAGAGACAGACGAGAAGCCCTTTCATTGAAAGGGGTTGCCAAGCTTCCAAAAAACTGCGAGTTTCCTGAAATCTCAGCAAACATTTTTTCACCCAATCTTGATGATACTTGCAGGTACTGATCAGTACACGAATGCCACTTGGCTCACCAAATTCCGTTCTTTTGGTTAAACCGTTCCTTTGCAGTAACCGTTTTCATGTTTAGGTTTCACTCTGTTTTCTCCTATATGGATACATGTAGTTGGAACTCTAAATCAAACACAGTTTGTGCTAGCTCTTTGAAACGTGGCAAAATAATGTAGTTCCAAGTTCTATCGCTATGGTTTGTGTGCTATTGAAGTAGCCCCAAGCAGAGACTGACGAGAATCCCTTTCATTGAAAGGGGTTGCCAAGCTTCCAAAAACTGCGAGTTTCCTGAAATCTCAGCAAAGATTTTTTTCACCCAATCTTGATGATACTTGCACGTAGTGATCAGTACATGAATGCCACTTGGCTCACCAAATTTCGTTCTTCTAGGTTAAACCGTTCCTTTGCAGTAACCGTTTACATGTTTAGGTTTCACTCTGTTTTCTCCTATATGGATACATGTAGTTGGAACTCTAAATCAAACACGGTTTGTGCTAGCTCTTTGAAACTTGGCACAATAATGTAGTTCCAAGTTCTATCGCTATGGTTTGTGTGCTATTGAAGTAGCCCCAAGCAGAGACTGACGAGAATCCCTTTCATTGAAAGGGGTTGCCAAGCTTCCAAAAAAGTACGATTTTCCTGAAATCTCAGCTAACATTTTTTAACCCAACCTTGATGATACTTCCATTAATGATCAGTACACAAATCCCACTTGGCTCACCAAATTTCGTTCTTCTAGGTTAAACCGTTCCTTTGCAGTAACCATTTTCATGTTTAGGTTTCACTCTGTTTTCTCCTATATGGATACATGTAGTTGGAACTCTAAATCAAACACGGTTTGTGCTAGCTCTTTGAAACTTGGCACAATTATGTAGTTCCAAGTTCTATCGCTATGGTTTGTGTGCTATTGAAGTAGCCCCAAGCAGAGACTGACGAGAATCACTTTCATTGAAAGGGGTTGCCAAGCTTCCAAAAAACTACGAGTTTCCTGAAATCTCAGCAAATATTTTTTCACCCAATCTTGATGATACTTCCATTTAATGATCAGTACACAAATCCCACTTGGCTCACCAAATTTCGTTCTTCTAGGTTAAACCGTTCCTTTGCAGTAACCGTTTTCATGTTTAGGTTTCACTCTGTTTTCTCCTATATGGATACATGTAGTTGGAACTCTAAATCAAACACGGTTTGTGCTAGCTCTTTGAAACTTGGCACAATAATGTAGTTCCAAGTTCTATCGTTATGGTTTGTGTGCTATTGAAGTAGCCCCAAGCAGAGACAGACGAGAATCCCTTTCATTGAAAGGGGTTGCCAAGCTTCCAAAAAACTGCGAGTTTCCTGAAATCTCAGCAAACATTTTTTCACCCAATCTTGATGATACTTGCAGGTACTGATCAGTACACGAATGCCACTTGGCTCACCAAATTTCGTTCTTCTAGCTTAAACCGTTCCTTTGCAGTAACCGTTTTCATGTTTAGGTTTCACTCTGTTTTCTCCTATATGGATACATGTAGTTGGAACTCTAAATCAAACACAGTTTGTGCTAGCTCTTTGAAACTTGGCAAAATAATGTAGTTCCAAGTTCTATCGCTATGGTTTGTGTGCTATTGAAGTAGCCCCAAGCAGAGACTGACGAGAATCCCTTTCATTGAAAGGGGTTGCCAAGCTTCCAAAAAACTACGAGTTTCCTGAAATCTCAGCTAACATTTTTTCACCCAATCTTGATGATACTTCCATTTAATGATCAGTACACCAATCCACCTTGGCTCACCAAATTTCGTTCTTCTAGGTTAAACCGTTCCTTTGCAGTAACCATTTTCATGTTTAGGTTTCACTCTGTTTTCTCCTATATGGATACATGTAGTTGGAAATCTAAATCAAACACGGTTTGTGCTAGCTCTTTGAAACTTGGCACAATAATGTAGTTCCAAGTTCTATCGCTATGGTTTGTGTGCTATTGAAGTAGCCCCAAGCAGAGACTTACGAGAATCCCTTTCATAGAAAGGGGTTTCCAGGCATCAAAAAACTGCGAGTTTTCTGAAATCTCAGCAAACATTTTTTCACCCAGTCTTGATGATACTTCCATTTAATGATCAGTACACCAATCCCACTTGGCTCACCAAATTTCGTTCTTCTAGGTTAAAACGTTCCTTTGCAGTAACCGTTTTCATGTTTAGGTTTCACTCTGTTTTCTCCTATATGGATACATGTAGTTGGAACTCTAAATCAAACACGGTTTGTGATAGCTCTTTGAAACTTGGCACAATAATGTAGTTCCAAGTTCTATCGCTATGGTTTGTGTGCTATTGAAGTAGCCCCAAGCAGAGACTGACGAGAATCCCTTTCATTGAAAGGGGTTGCCAAGCTTCCAAAAAACTGCGAGTTTCCAGAAATCTCAGCAAACATTTTTTCACCCAATCTTGATGATACTTGCAGGTACTGATCAGAACACGAATCCCACTTGGCTTACCAAATTTCGTTCTTCTAGGTTAAACCGTTCCTTTGCAGGAACCGTTTACATGTTTAGGTTTCACTCTGTTTTCTCCTATATGGATACATGTAGTTGGAACTCTAAATCAAACACGGTTTGTGCTAGCTCTTTGAAACTTGGCACAATAATGTAGTTCCAAGTTGTATCGCTATGGTTTGTGTGCTATTGAAGTAGCCCCAAGCAGAGACTGACGAGAATCCCTTTCATTGAAAGGGGTTGCCAAGCTTCCAAAAAAGTACGATTTTCCTGAAATCTCAGCTAACATTTTTTCACCCAATCTTGATGATACTTCCATTTAATGATCAGTACACCAATCCACCTTGGCTCACCAAATTCCGTTCTTCTAGGTTAAACCGTTCCTTTGCAGTAACCATTTTCATGTTTAGGTTTCACTCTGTTTTCTCCTATATGGATACATGTAGTTGGAATTCTAAATCAAACACGGTTTGTGCTAGCTCTTTGAAACTTGGCACAATAATGTAGTTCCAAGTTCTATCGCGATGGTTTGTGTGCTATTGAAGTAGCCCCAAGCAGAGACTGACGAGAATCCCTTTCATTGAAAGGGGTTGCCAAGCTTCCAAAAAACTACGAGTTTCCTGAAATCTCAGCAAATATTTTTTCACCCAATCTTGATGATACTTCCATTTAATGATCAGTACACAAATCCCACTTGGCTCACCAAATTTCGTTCTTCTAGGTTAAACCGTTCCTTTGCAGTAACCGTTTTCATGTTTAGGTTTCACTCTGTTTTCTCCTATATGGATACATGTAGTTGGAACTCTAAATCAAACACGGTTTGTGCTAGCTCTTTGAAACTTGGCACAATAATGTAGTTCCAAGTTCTATCGCTATGGTTTGTGTGCTATTGAAGTAGCCCCAAGCAGAGACTGACGAGAATCCCTTTCATAGAAAGGGGTTGCCAGGCATCAAAAAACTGCGAGTTTTCTGAAATCTCAGCAAACATTTTTTCACCCATTCTTGATGATACTTCCATTTAATGATCAGTACACCAATCCCACTTGGCTCACCAAATTTCGTTCTTCTAGGTTAAACCGTTCCTTTGCAGTAACCGTTTTCATGTTTAGGTTTCACTCTGTTTTCTCCTATATGGATACATGTAGTTGGAACTCTAAATCAAACACGGTTTGTGCTAGCTCTTTGAAACTTGGCACAATAATGTAGTTCCAAGTTCTATCGCTATGGTTTGTGTGCTATTGAAGTAGCCCCAGGCAGAGACTGACGAGAATCCCTTTCATTGAAAGGGGTTGCCAAGCTTCCAAAAAACTGCGAGTTTCCTGAAATCTCAGCAAACATTTTTTCACCCAATCTTGATGATACTTGCAGGTAGTGATCAGTACACGAATCCCACTTGGCTCACCAAATTTCGTTCTTCTAGGTTAAACCGTTCCTTTGCAGTAACCGTTTTCATGTTTAGGTTTCACTCTGTTTTCTCCTATATGGATACATGTAGTAGGAACTCTAAATCAAACACGGTTTGTGCTAGCTCTTTGAAACTTGGCACAATAATGTAGTTCCAAGTTCTATCGCTATGGTTTGTGTGCTATTGAAGTAGCCCCAAGCAGAGACTGACGAGAATCCCTTTCATTGAAAGGGGTTGCCAAGCTTCCAAAAAACTGCGAGTTTCCAGAAATCTCAGCAAACATTTTTTCACCCAATCTTGATGATACTTGCAGGTACTGATCAGAACACGAATCCCACTTCGCTTACCAAATTTCGTTCTTCTAGGTTAAACCGTTCCTTTGCAGTAACCGTTTACATGTTTAGGTTTCACTCTGTTTTCTCCTATATGGATACATGTAGTTGGAAATCTAAATCAAACACGGTTTGTGCTAGCTCTTTTAAACTTGGCACAATAATGTAGTTCCAAGTTCTATCGCTATGGATTGTGTGCTATTGAAGTAGCCCCAAGCAGAGACTGACGAGAATCCCTTTCATTGAAAGGGGTTGCCAAGCTTCCAAAAAAGTACGATTTTCCTGAAATCTCAGCTAACATTTTTTAACCCAATCTTGATGATACTTCCATTTAATGATCAGTACACCAATCCACCTTGGCTCACCAAATTTCGTTCTTCTAGGTTAAACCGTTCCTTTGCAGTAACCATTTTCATGTTTAGGTTTCACTCTGTTTTCTCCTATATGGATACATGTAGTTGGAACTCTAAATCAAACACGGTTTGTGCTAGCTCTTTGAAACTTGGCACAATTATGTAGTTCCAAGTTCTATCGCTATGGTTTGTGTGCTATTGAAGTAGCCCCAAGAAGAGACTGACGAGAATCACTTTCATTGAAAGGGGTTGCCATGCTTCCAAAAAACTACGAGTTCCCTGAAATCTCAGCAAATATTTTTTCACCCAATCTTGATGATACTTCCATTTAATGATCAGTACACAAATCCCACTTGGCTCACCAAATTTCGTTCTTCTAGGTTAAACCGTTCCTTTGCAGTAACCGTTTTCATGTTTAGGTTTCTCTCTGTTTTCTCCTATATGGATACATGTAGTTGGAACTCTAAATCAAACACGGTTTGTGCTAGCTCTTTGAAACTTGGCACAATAATGTAGTTCCAAGTTCTATCGCTATGGTTTGTGTGCTATTGAAGTAGCCCCAAGCAGAGACAGACGAGAATCCCTTTCATTGAAAGGGGTTGCCAAGCTTCCAAAAAACTGCGAGTTTCCTGAAATCTCAGCAAACATTTTTTCACCCAATCTTGATGATACTTGCAGGTACTGATCAGTACACGAATGCCACTTGGCTCACCAAATTTCGTTCTTCTAGCTTAAACCGTTCCTTTGCAGTAACCGTTTTCATGTTTAGGTTTCACTCTGTTTTCTCCTATATGGATACATGTAGTTGGAACTCTAAATCAAACACAGTTTGTGCTAGCTCTTTGAAACTTGGCAAAATAATGTAGTTCCAAGTTCTATCGCTATGGTTTGTGTGCTATTGAAGTAGCCCCAAGCAGAGACTGACGAGAATCCCTTTCATTGAAAGGGGTTGCCAAGCTTCCAAAAAACTGCGAGTTTTCTGAAATCTCAGCAAACATTTTTTCACCCAGTCTTGATGATACTTCCATTTAATGATCAGTACACCAATCCCACTTGGCTCACCAAATTTCGTTCTTCTAGGTTAAAACGTTCCTTTGCAGTAACCGTTTTCATGTTTAGGTTTCACTCTGTTTTCTCCTATATGGATACATGTAGTTGGAACTCTAAATCAAACACGGTTTGTGATAGCTCTTTGAAACTTGGCACAATAATGTAGTTCCAAGTTCTATCGCTATGGTTTGTGTGCTATTGAAGTAGCCCAAGCAGAGACTGACGAGAATCCCTTTCATTGAAAGGGGTTGCCAAGCTTCCAAAAAACTGCGAGTTTCCAGAAATCTCAGCAAACATTTTTTCACCCAATCCTGATGATACTTGCAGGTACTGATCAGAACACGAATCCCACTTGGCTTACCAAATTTCGTTCTTCTAGGTTAAAACGTTCCTTTGCAGTAACCGTTTTCATGTTTAGGTTTCACTCTGTTTTCTCCTATATGGATACATGTAGTTGGAAATCTAAATCAAACACGGTTTGTGCTAGCTCTTTGAAACTTGGCACAATAATGTAGTTCCAAGTTCTATCGCTATGGTTTGTGTGCTATTGAAGTAGCCCCAAGCAGAGACTGACGAGAATCCCTTTCATAGAAAGGGGTTGCCAGGCATCAAAAAACTGCGAGTTTTCTGAAATCTCAGCAAACATTTTTTCACCCAGTCGTGATGATACTTCCATTTAATGATCAGTACACCAATCCACCTTGGCTCACCAAATTTCGTTCTTCTAGGTTAAACCGTTCCTTTGCAGTAACCATTTTCATGTTTAGGTTTCACTCTGTTTTCTCCTATATGGATACATGTAGTTGGAAATCTAAATCAAACACGGTTTGTGCTAGCTCTTTGAAACTTGGCACAATAATGTAGTTCCAAGTTCTATCGCTATGGTTTGTGTGCTATTGAAGTAGCCCCAAGCAGAGACTGACGAGAATCCCTTTCATAGAAAGGGGTTGCCAGGCATCAAAAAACTGCGAGTTTTCTGAAATCTCAGCAAACATTTTTTCACCCAGTCTTGATGATACTTCCATTTAATGATCAGTACACCAATCCCACTTGGCTCACCAAATTTCGTTCTTCTAGGTTAAAACGTTCCTTTGCAGTAACCGTTTTCATGTTTAGGTTTCACTCTGTTTTCTCCTATATGGATACATGTAGTTGGAACTCTAAATCAAACACGGTTTGTGCTAGCTCTTTGAAACTTGGCACAATAATGTAGTTCCAAGTTCTATCGCTATGGTTTGTGTGCTATTGAAGTAGCCCCAAGCAGAGACTGACGAGAATCCCTTTCATTGAAAGGGGTTGCCAAGCTTCTAAAAAACTGCGAGTTTCCAGAAATCTCAGCAAACATTTTTTCACCCAATCTTGATGATACTTGCAGGGACTGATCAGAATACGAATCCCACTTGGCTTACCAAATTTCGTTCTTCTAGGTTAAACCGTTCCTTTGCAGTAACCGTTTACATGTTTAGGTTTCACTCTGTTTTCTCCTATATGGATACATGTAGTTGGAACTCTAAATCAAACACGGTTTGTGCTAGCTCTTTGAAACTTGGCACAATAATGTAGTTCCAAGTTCTATCGCTATGGTTTGTGTGCTATTGAAGTAGCCCCAAGCAGAGACTGACGAGAATCCCTTTCATAGAAAGGGGTTGCCAGGCATCAAAAAACTGCGAGTTTTCTGAAATCTCAGCAAACATTTTTTCACCCATTCTTGATGATACTTCCATTTAATGATCAGTACACCAATCCCACTTGGCTCACCAAATTTCGTTCTTCTAGGTTAAACCGTTCCTTTGCAGTAACCGTTTTCATGTTTAGGTTTCACTCTGTTTTCTCCTATATGGATACATGTAGTAGGAACTCTAAATCAAACACGGTTTGTGCTAGCTCTTTGAAACTTGGCACAATAATGTAGTTCCAAGTTCTATCGCTATGGTTTGTGTGCTATTGAAGTAGCCCCAACGCAGAGACTGACGAGAATCCCTTTCATTGAAAGGGGTTGCCAAGCTTCAAACAACTGCGAGTTTCCAGAAATCTCAGCAAACATTTTTCACCCAATCTTGATGATACTTGCCAGGTACTGATCAGAACACGAATCCCACTTGGCTTACCAAATTTTCGTTCTTCTAGGTTAACCGTTCCTTTGCAGTAACCGTTTACATGTTTAGGTTTCACTCTGTTTTCTTCCTATATGGATACATGTAGTTGGAAATCTAAATCAAACACGGTTTGTGCTAGCTCTTTTAAACTTGGCACAATAATGTAGTTCCAAGTTCTATCGCTATGGATTGTGTGCTATTGAAGTAGCCCCAAGCAGAGACTGACGAGAATCCCTTTCATTGAAAGGGGTTGCCAAGCTTCCAAAAAAGTACGATTTTCCTGAAATCTCAGCTAACATTTTTTAACCCAATCTTGATGATACTTCCATTTAATGATCAGTACACCAATCCACTTGGCTCACCAAATTTCGTTCTTCTAGGTTAACCGTTCCTTTGCAGTAACCATTTTCATGTTTAGGTTTCACTCTGGTTTTCTCCTATATGGATACATGTAGTTGGAAATCTAATCAAACACGGTTTGTGCTAGCTCTTTGAAACTTGGCACAATAATGTAGTTCCAAGTTCTATCGCTATGGTTTGTGTGATATTGAAGTAGCCCCCAAGCGAGGACTGACGAGAATCCCTTTCATAGAAAGGGTTGCCAGGCATCAAAAAACTGCGAGTTTTCTGAAATCTCAGCAAACATTTTTTCACCCGTCGTGATGATACTTCCATTATAATGATCAGTACACCAATCCACCTTGGCTCACCAAATTTCGTTCTTCTAGGGTTAAACCGTTCCTTTGCAGTAACCATTTTCATGTTTAGGTTTCACTCTGTTTTCTCCTATATTGGATACATGTAGTTGGAAATCTAAATCAAACACGGTTTGTGCTAGCTCTTTGAAACTTGGACACTATAATGTAGTTCCAATTCTATCGCTATGGTTTGTGTGCTATTGAAGTAGCCCCAAGCAGGACTGCAGAGATCCCTTTCATAGAAAGGGGTTGCCAGGCATCAAAAACTGCGAGTTTCTGAAATCTCAGCAAACATTTTTTCACCCAGTCTTGATGATACTTCCATTTAATGATCAGTACACCAATCCCACTTGGCTCACCAATTTCGTTCTTCTAGGTTAAAACGTTCCTTTTGCAGTAACCGTTTTCATGTTTAGGTTTCACTCTGTTTTCTCCTATTGGATACATGTAGTTGGAACTCTAAATCAAACACGGTTTGTGCTAGCTCTTTGAAACTTGGCACAATAATGTAGTTCCAAGTTCTATCGCTATTGGTTTGTGTGCTATTGAAGTAGCCCCAAGCAGAGACTGACGAGAATCCCCTTTCATTGAAAGGGGTGCCAAGCTTCTAAAAACCTCCGAGTTTCCAGAAATCTCAGCAAACATTTTTTCACCCAATCTTGATGATACTTGCAGGACTGATCAGAATACGAATCCCACTTGGCTTACCAAATTTCGTTCTTCTAGGTTAAACCGTTCCTTTGCAGTAAACCGTTTACATGTTTAGGTTTCACTCTGTTTTCTCCTATATGGATACATGTAGTTGGAACTCTAAATCAAACACGGTTTGTGCTAGCTCTTTGAAACTTGGCACATAATGTAGTTCCAAGTTCTATCGCTATGGTTTGTGTGCTATTGAAGTAGCCCCAAGCAGAGACTGACGAGAATCCCTTTCATAGAAAGGGGTTGCCAGGCATCAAAAAACTGCGAGTTTTCTGAAATCTCAGCAAACATTTTTTCACCCATTCTTGATGATACTTCCATTTAATGATCAGTACACCATCCCACTTGGCTCACCAAATTCGTTCTTCTAGGTTAAACCGTTCCTTTGCAGTACCGTTTTCATGTTTAGGTTTCACTCTGTTTTCTCCTATTGGATACATGTAGTAGGAAATCTAAATCAAACACGGTTTGTGCTAGCTCTTTGAAAACTTGCACAATAATGTAGTTCCAAGTTCTATCGCTATGTTTGTGTGCTATTGAAGTAGCCCCAAGCAGAGACTGACGAGAATCCCTTTCATTGAAAGGGGTTGCCAAGCTTTCCAAAAAACTGCGAGTTTCCAGAAATCTCAGCAAACATTTTTTCACCCAATCTTGATGATACTTGCAGGTACTGATCAGAACACGAATCCCACTTGGCTTACCAAATTTCGTTCTTCTAGGTTAAACCGTTCCTTTGCAGTAACCGTTTACATGTTTAGGTTTCACTCTGTTTTCTCCTATATGGATACATGTAGTTGGAAATCTAAATCAAACACGGTTTGTGCTAGCTCTTTTAACTTGGCACAATAATGTAGTTCCAAGTTCTATCGCTATGGATTGTGTGCTATTGAAGTAGCCCCAAGCAGAGACTGACGAGAATCCCTTTCATTGAAAGGGGTTGCCAAGCTTCCAAAAAAGTACGATTTTCTGAAATCTCAGCTAACATTTTTTAACCCAATCTTGATGATACTTCCATTTAATGATCAGTACACCAATCCACCTTGGCTCACCAAATTTCGTTCTTCTAGGTAAACCGTTCCTTTGCAGTAACATTTTCATGTTTAGGTTTCACTCTGTTTTCTCCTATATGGATACATGTAGTAGGAAATCTAAATCAAACACGGTTGGTGCTAGCTCTTTGAAACTTGGCACAATAATGTAGTTCCAAGTTCTATCGCTATGGTTTGTGTGCTATTGAAGTAGCCCCAAGCAGAGACTGACGAGAATCCTTTCATAGAAAGGGGTTGCCAGGCATCAAAAAACTGCGAGTTTTCTGAAATCTCAGCAAACATTTTTTCACCCAGTCTTGATGATACTTCCATTTAATGATCAGTACACCAATCCCACTTGGCTCACCAAATTTCGTTCTTCTAGGTTAAAACGTTCCTTTGCAGTAACCTTTTCATGTTTAGGTTTCACTCTGTTTTCTCCTATATGGATACATGTAGTTGGAACTCTAAATCAAACACGGTTTGTGCTAGCTCTTTGAAACTTGGCACAATAATGTAGTTCCAAGTTCTATCGCTATGGTTTGTGTGCTATTGAAGTAGCCCCAAGCAGAGACTGACGAGAATCCCTTTCATTGAAAGGGGTTGCCAAGCTTCCAAAAAACTGCGAGTTTCCAGAAATCTCAGCAAACATTTTTTCACCCAATCTTGATGATACTTGCAGGGACTGATCAGAATACGAATCCCACTTGGCTTACCAAATTTTCGTTTCTAGGTTAAACCGTTCCTTTGCAGTAAACCGTTTACATGTTTAGGTTTCACTCTGTTTTCTCCTATATGGATACATGTAGTTGGAACTCTAAATCAAACACGGTTTGTGCTAGCTCTTTGAAACTTGGCACAATAATGTAGTTCCAAGGTTCTATCGCTATGGTTTGTGTGCTATTGAAGTAGCCCCAAGCAGAGACTGACGAGAATCCCTTCATTGAAGGGGTTGCCAAGCTTCCAAAAACTGCGAGTTTCCTGAAATCTCAGCAAACATTTTTTCACCCAATCTTGATGATACTTGCAGTAGTGATCAGTACACGAATCCCACTTGGCTCACCAAATTTCGTTCTTCTAGGTTAAACCGTTCCTTTGCAGTAACCGTTTCTTGTTTAGGTTCACTCTGTTTTCTCCTATATGGATACATGTAGTTGGAACTCTAAATCAAACACGGTTTGTGCTAGCTCTTTGAAACTTGGCACAATAATGTAGTTCCAAGTTCTATCGCTATGGTTTGTGTGCTATTGAAGTAGCCTCAAGCAGAGACTGACGAGAATCCCTTTCATTGAAAGGGGTTGGAGGCTTCCAAAAAACTGCGAGTTTCCTGAAATCTCAGCAAACATTTTTTCACCCAATCTTGATGATACTTGTAGGTAGTGATCAGTACACGAATCCCACTTGGCTCACCAAATTTCGTTCTTCTAGGTTAAACCGTTCCTTTGCAGTAACCGTTTTCATGTTAGGTTTCACTCTGTTTTCTCCTATATTGAACATGTAGTTGGAACTCTAAATCAAACAACGTTTGTGCTAGCTCTTTGAAACTTGGCACAATAATGTAGTTCCAAGTTCTATCGCTATGGTTTGTGTGCTATTGAAGTAGCCCAAGCAGAGACTGACGAGAATCCCTTTCATAGAAAGGGGTTGCCAGGCTTCAAAAACTGCGAGTTTCCTGAAATCTCACCAAACATTTTTCACACAGTCTTGATGATACTTCCATTTAATGATCAGTACACCAATCCCACTTGGCTCACAATTTCGTTCTTCTAGGTTAAAACGTTCTCTTGCAGTAACCGTTTTCATGTTTAGGTTTCACGCTGTTTTCTCCTATATAGATACATGTAGTTGGAACTCTAAATCAAACACGGTTGGTGCTAGCTCTTTGAAACTTGGCACAATAATGTAGTTCGAAGTTCTATCGCTATGGTTTGTGTGCTATTGAAGTAGCCCTAAGCAGAGACTGACGAGAATCCCTTTAATTGAAAGGGTTGCCAAGCTTCCAAAAAACTACGAGTTTCCCTGAAATCTCAGCAAATATTTTTCACCCATCTTGATGATACTTCCATTTAATGATCAGACACCAATCCCACTTGGCTCACCAAATTTCGTTTCTCTAGGTTAAACCGTTCCTTTGCCAGTAACCGTTTTGAATGTTTAGGTTTCACTCTGTTTTCTCCTATATGGATACATGTAGTTGGAACTCTAAATCAAACACGGTTTGTGCTAAGCTCTTTGAAACTTGGCACAATAATGTAGTTTCCAAGTTCTTCCGCTATGGTTTGTGTGCTATTGAAGTAGCCCAAGCAGAGACTGACGAGAATCCTTTCATTGAAAGGGGTTGCCAAGCTTCCAAAAATCTGTGAGTTCCTGAAATCTCAGCAAACATTTTTTCACCCAATCTTGATGATACTTCCATTTTATGATCAGTACACCAATCCCACTTGCTCACCAAATTTCGTTCTTCTAGGTTAAACCATTCCTTTGCAGTAACCGTTTTTATGTTTTGGTTTCACTCTGTTTTCTCCTATATGGATACATGTAGTTGGAACTCTAAATCAAACACGGTTGTGCTAGCTCTTTGAACTTGGCACAATAATGTTAGTTCAAGTTCTATCGCTATGGTTTGTGTGCTATTGAAGTAGCCCCAAGCAGAGACTGGACGAGAATCCCTTTCATTGAAAGGGGTTGCCAAGCTTCCAAAAAACTGCGAGTTTCCTGAAATCTCAGCAAACATTTTTTCACCCAATCTTGATGATACTTGCAGGTAGTGATCAGTACACGAATCCCACTTGGCTCACCAAATTTCGTTCTTCTAGGTTGAACCGTTCCTTTGCAGTAACCGTTTTCATGTTTAGGTTTCACTCTGTTTTCTCCTATATGGATACATGTAGTTGGAACTCTAAATCAAACACGGTTTGTGCTAGCTCTTTGAAACTTGGCACAATAATGTAGTTCCAAGTTCTATCGCTATGGTTTGTGTGCTATTGAAGTAGCCCCAAGCACAGACTGACGAGAATCCCTTTCATTGAAAGGGGTTGCCAAGCTTCCAAAAAAGTACGAGTTTCCTGAAATCTCAGCTAACATTTTTTCACCCAATCTTGATGATACTTCCATTTAATGATCAGTACACCAATCCCACTTGACTCACCAAATTTCGTTCTTCTATGTTAAACCGTTCCTTTGCAGTAATCGTTTTCATATTTAGGTTTCACTCTGTTTTCTCGTATATAGATACATGCATTTGGAACTCTAAATCAAACACGGTTTGTGCTAGCTCTTTGAAACTTGGCACAATAATGTAGTTTCAAGTTCTATCGCTAGGGTTTCTGTGCTATTGAAGAAGCCCCAAGCAGAGACTGACGAGAATCCCTTTCATAGAAAGGGGTTGCCAGGCTTCAAAAAACTGCGAGTTTCCTGAAATCTCAGCAAACATTTTTTCACCCAGTCTTGATGATACTTCCATTTAATGATCAGTACACCAATCCCACTTGGCTCACCAAATTTCATTCTTCTAGGTTAAAACGTTCCTTTGCAGTAACCGTTTTCATGTTTAGGTTTCACTCTGTTTTCTCCTATATGGATACATGTAGTTGGCACTCTAAATCAAACACGGATTGTGCTATCTCTTTGAAACTTGGCACAATAATGTAGTTCCAAGTTCTATCGCTATGGTTTGTGTGCTATTGAAGTAGCCCCAAGCAGAGACTGACGAGAATCCCTTTCATTGAAAGGGGTTGCCAAGCTTCCAAAAAACTGCGAGTTTCCTGAAATCTCAGCAAACATTTTTTCACCCAATCTTGATGATACTTGCAGGTAGTGATCAGTACACGAATCCCACTTGGCTCACCAAATTTCGTTCTTCTAGGTTAAACCGTTCCTTTGCAGTAACCGTTTTCATGTTTAGGTTTCACTCTGTTTTCTCCTATATGGATACATGTAGTTGGAACTCTAAATCAAACACGGTTTGTGCTAGCTCTTTGAAACTTGGCACAATAATGTAGTTCCAAGTTCTATCGCTATGGTTTGTGTGCTATTGAAGTAGCCTCAAGCAGAGACTGACGAGAATCCCTTTCATTGAAAGGGGTTGGAGGCTTCCAAAAAACTGCGAGTTTCCTGAAATCTCAGCAAACATTTTTTCACCCAATCTTGATGATACTTGTAGGTAGTGATCAGTACACGAAACCCACTTGGCTCACCAAATTTCGTTCTTCTAGGTTAAACCGTTCCTTTGCAGTAACCGTTTTCATGTTTAGGTTTCACTCTGTTTTCTCCTATATGGATACATGTAGTTGGAACTCTAAATCAAACACGGTTTGTGCTAGCTCTTTGAAACTTGGCACAATAATGTAGTTCCAAGTTCTATCGCTATGGTTTGTGTGCTATTGAAGTAGCCCCAAGCAGAGACTGACGAGAATCCCTTTCATAGAAAGGGGTTGCCAGGCTTCAAAAAACTGCGAGTTTCCTGAAATCTCACCAAACATTTTTTCACCCAGTCTTGATGATACTTCCATTTAATGATCAGTACACCAATCCCACTTGGCTCACCAAATTTCGTTCTTCTAGGTTAAAACGTTCCTTTGCAGTAACCGTTTTCATGTTTAGGTTTCACGCTGTTTTCTCCTATATAGATACATGTAGTTGGAACTCTAAATCAAACACGGTTTGTGCTAGCTCTTTGAAACTTGGCACAATAATGTAGTTCGAAGTTCTATCGCTATGGTTTGTGTGCTATTGAAGTAGCCCTAAGCAGAGACTGACGAGAATCCCTTTAATTGAAAGGGGTTGCCAAGCTTCCAAAAAACTACGAGTTTCCTGAAATCTCAGCAAACATTTTTTCACCCCATCTTGATGATACTTCCATTTAATGATCAGTACACCAATCCCACTTGGCTCACCAAATTTCGTTCTTCTAGGTTAAACCGTTCCTTTGCAGTAACCGTTTTCATGTTTAGGTTTCACTCTGTTTTCTCTTATATGGATACATGTAGTTGGAACTCTAAATCAAACACGGTTTGTGCTAGCTCTTTGAAACTTGGCACAATAATGTAGTTCCAAGTTCTATCGCTATGGTTTGTGTGCTATTGAAGTAGCCCCAAGTAGAGACTGACGAGAATCCCTTTCATTGAAAGGGGTTGCCAAGCTTCCAAAAATCTGTGAGTTTCCTGAAATCTCAGCAAACATTTTTTCACCCAATCTTGATGATACTTCCATTTAATGATCAGTACACCAATCCCACTTGGCTCACCAAATTTCGTTCTTCTAGGTAAAACCATTCCTTTGCAGTAACCGTTTTTATGTTTTGGTTTCACTCTGTTTTCTCCTATATGGATACATGTAGTTGGAACTATAAATCAAACACGGTTTTTGCTAGCTCTTTGAAACTTGGCACAATAATGTAGTTCGAAGTTCTATCGCTATGGCTTGTGTGCTATTGAAGTAGCCCCAAGCAGAGACTGACGAGAATCCCTTTCATTGAAAGGGGTTGCCAAGCTTCCAAAAAACTGCGAGTTTCCTGAAATCTCAGCAAACACTTTTTCACCCAATCTTGATGATACTTGCAGGTAGTGATCAGTACACGAATCCCACTTGGCTCACCAAATTTCGTTCTTCTAGGTTAAACCGTTCCTTTGCAGTAACCGTTTTCATGTTTAGGTTTCACTCTGTTTTCTCCTATATGGATACATGTTGTTGGAACTCTAAATCAAACACGGTTTGTGCTAGCTCTTTGAAACTTGGCACAATAATGTAGTTCCAAGTTCTATCGCTATGGTTTGTGTGCTATTGAAGTAGCCCCAAGCAGAGACTGACGAGAATCCCTTTCATAGAAAGGGGTTGCCAGGCTTCAAAAAACTGCGAGTTTCCTGAAATCTCACCAAACATTTTTTCACCCAGTCTTGATGATACTTCCATTTAATGATCAGTACACCAATCCCACTTGGCTCACCAAATTTCGTTCTTCTAGGTTAAAACGTTCCTTTGCAGTAACCGTTTTCATGTTTAGGTTTCACGCTGTTTTCTCCTATATAGATACATGTAGTTGGAACTCTAAATCAAACACGGTTTGTGCTACCTCTTTGAAACTTGGCACAATAATGTAGTTTCATGATCTATCGCTATGGTTTGTGTGCTATTGAAGTAGCCCCAAGCAGAGACTGACGAGAATCACTTTCATTGAAAGGGGTTGCCAAGCTTCCAAAAAACTACGAGTTTCCTGAAATCTCAGCAAACATTTTTTCACCCCATCTTGATGATACTTCCATTTAATGATCAGTACACCAATCCCACTTGGCTCACCAAATTTCGTTCTTCTAGGTTAAACCGTTCCTTTGCAGTAACCGTTTTCATGTTTAGGTTTCACTCTGTTTTCTCCTATATGGATACATGTAGTTGGAACTCTAAATCAAACACGGTTTGTGCTAGCTCTTTGAAACTTGGCACAATAATGTAGTTCCAAGTTCTATCGCTATGGTTTGTGTGCTATTGAAGTAGCCCCAAGCAGAGACTGACGAGAATCCCTTTCATTGAAAGGGGTTGCCAAGCTTCCAAAAATCTGTGAGTTTCCTGAAATCTCAGCAAACATTTTTTCACCCAATCTTGATGATACTTCCATTTAATGATCAGTACACCAATCCCACTTGGCTCACCAAATTTCGTTCTTCTAGGTTAAACCATTCCTTTGCAGTAACCGTTTTTATGTTTTGGTTTCACTCTGTTTTCTCCTATATGGATACATGTAGTTGGAACTCTGAATCAAACACGGTTTGTGCTAGCTCTTTGAAACATGGCACAATAATGTAGTTCCAAGTTCTATCGCTATGGTTTGTGTGCTATTGAAGTAGCCCCAAGCAGAGACTGACGAGAATCCCTTTCATTGAAAGGGGTTGCCAAGCTTCCAAAAAACTGCGAGTTTCCTGAAATCTCAGCAAACACTTTTTCACCCAATCTTGATGATACTTGCAGGTACTGATCAGTACACGAATCCCACTTGGCTCACCAAATTTCGTTCTTCTAGGTTAAACCGTTCCTTTGCAGTAACCGTTTTCATGTTTAGGTTTCACTCTGTTTTCTCCTATATGGATACATGTAGTAGGAACTCTAAATCAAACACGGTTTGTGCTAGCTCTTTGAAACTTGGCACAATAATGTAGTTCCAAGTTCTATCGCTATGGTTTGTGTGCTATTGAAGTAGCCCCAAGCAGAGACTGACGAGAATCCCTTTCATTGAAAGGGGTTGCCAAGCTTCCAAAAAACTGCGAGTTTCCAGAAATCTCAGCAAACATTTTTTCACCCAATCTTGATGATACTTGCAGGTACTGATCAGAACACGAATCCCACTTGGCTTACCAAATTTCGTTCTTCTAGGTTAAACCGTTCCTTTGCAGTAACCGTTTACATGTTTAGGTTTCACTCTGTTTTCTCCTATATGGATACATGTAGTTGGAAATCTAAATCAAACACGGTTTGTGCTAGCTCTTTTAAACTTGGCACAATAATGTAGTTCCAAGTTCTATCGCTATGGATTGTGTGCTATTGAAGTAGCCCCAAGCAGAGACTGACGAGAATCCCTTTCATTGAAAGGGGTTGCCAAGCTTCCAAAAAATTACGATTTTCCTGAAATCTCAGCTAACATTTTTTAACCCAATCTTGATGATACTTCCATTTAATGATCAGTACACCAATCCACCTTGGCTCACCAAATTTCGTTCTTCTAGGTTAAACCGTTCCTTTGCAGTAACCATTTTCATGTTTAGGTTTCACTCTGTTTTCTCCTATATGGATACATGTAGTTGGAACTCTAAATCAAACACGGTTTGTGCTAGCTCTTTGAAACTTGGCACAATTATGTAGTTCCAAGTTCTATCGCTATGGTTTGTGTGCTATTGAAGTAGCCCCAAGAAGAGACTGACGAGAATCACTTTCATTGAAAGGGGTTGCCATGCTTCCAAAAAACTACGAGTTTCCTGAAATCTCAGCAAATATTTTTTCACCCAATCTTGATGATACTTCCATTTAATGATCAGTACACAAATCCCACTTGGCTCACCAAATTTCGTTCTTCTAGGTTAAACCGTTCCTTTGCAGTAACCGTTTTCATGTTTAGGTTTCTCTCTGTTTTCTCCTATATGGATACATGTAGTTGGAACTCTAAATCAAACACGGTTTGTGCTAGCTCTTTGAAACTTGGCACAATAATGTAGTTCCAAGTTCTATCGCTATGGTTTGTGTGCTATTGAAGTAGCCCCAAGCAGAGACAGACGAGAATCCCTTTCATTGAAAGGGGTTGCCAAGCTTCCAAAAAACTGCGAGTTTCCTGAAATCTCAGCAAACATTTTTTCACCCAATCTTGATGATACTTGCAGGTACTGATCAGTACACGAATGCCACTTGGCTCACCAAATTTCGTTCTTCTAGCTTAAACCGTTCCTTTGCAGGAACCGTTTTCATGTTTAGGTTTCACTCTGTTTTCTCCTATATGGATACATGTAGTTGGAACTCTAAATCAAACACAGTTTGTGCTAGCTCTTTGAAACTTGGCACAGTAATGTAGTTCCAAGTTCTATCGCTATGGTTTGTGTGCTATTGAAGTAGCCCCAAGCAGAGACTGACGAGAATCCCTTTCATTGAAAGGGGTTGCCAAGCTTCCAAAAAACTACGAGTTTCCTGAAATCTCAGCTAACATTTTTTCACCCAATCTTGATGATACTTCCATTTAATGATCAGTACACCAATCCACCTTGGCTCACCAAATTTCGTTCTTCTAGGTTAAACCGTTCCTTTGCAGTAACCATTTTCATGTTTAGGTTTCACTCTGTTTTCTCCTATATGGATACATGTAGTTGGAAATCTAAATCAAACACGGTTTGTGCTAGCTCTTTGAAACTTGACACAATAATGTAGTTCCAAGTTCTATCGCTATGGTTTGTGTGCTATTGAAGTAGCCCCAAGCAGAGACTGACGAGAATCCCTTTCATAGAAAGGGGTTGCCAGGCATCAAAAAACTGCGAGTTTTCTGAAATCTCAGCAAACATTTTTTCACCCAGTCTTGATGATACTTCCATTTAATGATCAGTACACCAATCCCACTTGGCTCACCAAATTTCGTTCTTCTAGGTTAAAACGTTCCTTTGCAGTAACCGTTTTCATGTTTAGGTTTCACTCTGTTTTCTCCTATATGGATACATGTAGTTGGAACTCTAAATCAAACACGGTTTGTGCTAGCTCTTTGAAACTTGGCACAATAATGTAGTTCCAAGTTCTATCGCTATGGTTTGTGTGCTATTGAAGTAGCCCCAAGCAGAGACTGACGAGAATCCCTTTCATTGAAAGGGGTTGCCAAGCTTCTAAAAAACTGCGAGTTTCCAGAAATCTCAGCAAACATTTTTTCACCCAATCTTGATGATACTTGCAGGGACTGATCAGAATACGAATCCCACTTGGCTTACCAAATTTCGTTCTTCTAGGTTAAACCGTTCCTTTGCAGTAACCGTTTACATGTTTAGGTTTCACTCTGTTTTCTCCTATATGGATACATGTAGTTGGAACTCTAAATCAAACACGGTTTGTGCTAGCTCTTTGAAACTTGGCACAATAATGTAGTTCCAAGTTCTATCGCTATGGTTTGTGTGCTATTGAAGTAGCCCCAAGCAGAGACTGACGAGAATCCCTTTCATTGAAAGGGGTTGCCAAGCTTCCAAAAAACTACGAGTTTCCTGAAATCTCAGCTAACATTTTTTCACCCAATCTTGATGATACTTCCATTTAATGATCAGTACACCAATCCACCTTGGCTCACCAAATTTCGTTCTTCTAGGTTAAACCGTTCCTTTGCAGTAACCATTTTCATGTTTAGGTTTCACTCTGTTTTCTCCTATATGGATACATGTAGTTGGAAATCTAAATCAAACACGGTTTGTGCTAGCTCTTTGAAACTTGGCACAATAATGTAGTTCCAAGTTCTATCGCTATGGTTTGTGTGCTATTGAAGTAGCCCCAAGCAGAGACTGACGAGAATCCCTTTCATAGAAAGGGGTTGCCAGGCATCAAAAAACTGCGAGTTTTCTGAAATCTCAGCAAACATTTTTTCACCCAGTCTTGATGATACTTCCATTTAATGATCAGTACACCAATCCCACTTGGCTCACCAAATTTCGTTCTTCTAGGTTAAAACGTTCCTTTGCAGTAACCGTTTTCATGTTTAGGTTTCACTCTGTTTTCTCCTATATGGATACATGTAGTTGGAACTCTAAATCAAACACGGTTTGTGCTAGCTCTTTGAAACTTGGCACAATAATGTAGTTCCAAGTTCTATCGCTATGGTTTGTGTGCTATTGAAGTAGCCCCAAGCAGAGACTGACGAGAATCCCTTTCATTGAAAGGGGTTGCCAAGCTTCCAAAAAACTGCGAGTTTCCAGAAATCTCAGCAAACATTTTTTCACCCAATCTTGATGATACTTGCAGGGACTGATCAGAATACGAATCCCACTTGGCTTACCAAATTTCGTTCTTCTAGGTTAAACCGTTCCTTTGCAGTAACCGTTTACATGTTTAGGTTTCACTCTGTTTTCTCCTATATGGATACATGTAGTTGGAACTCTAAATCAAACACGGTTTGTGCTAGCTCTTTGAAACTTGGCACAATAATGTAGTTCCAAGTTCTATCGCTATGGTTTGTGTGCTATTGAAGTAGCCCCAAGCAGAGACTGACGAGAATCCCTTTCATTGAAAGGGGTTGCCAAGCTTCCAAAAAACTGCGAGTTTCCTGAAATCTCAGCAAACATTTTTTCACCCAATCTTGATGATACTTGCAGGTAGTGATCAGTACACGAATCCCACTTGGCTCACCAAATTTCGTTCTTCTAGGTTAAACCGTTCCTTTGCAGTAACCGTTTTCATGTTTAGGTTTCACTCTGTTTTCTCCTATATGGATACATGTAGTTGGAACTCTAAATCAAACACGGTTTGTGCTAGCTCTTTGAAACTTGGCACAATAATGTAGTTCCAAGTTCTATCGCTATGGTTTGTGTGCTATTGAAGTAGCCTCAAGCAGAGACTGACGAGAATCCCTTTCATTGAAAGGGGTTGGAGGCTTCCAAAAAACTGCGAGTTTCCTGAAATCTCAGCAAACATTTTTTCACCCAATCTTGATGATACTTGTAGGTAGTGATCAGTATTCCATTTAATGATCAGTACACCAATCCCACTTGGCTCACCAAATTTCGTTCTTCTAGGTTAAAACGTTCCTTTGCAGTAACCGTTTTCATGTTTAGGTTTCACGCTGTTTTCTCCTATATAGATACATGTAGTTGGAACTCTAAATCAAACACGGTTTGTGCTAGCTCTTTGAAACTTGGCACAATAATGTAGTTCGAAGTTCTATCGCTATGGTTTGTGTGCTATTGAAGTAGCCCCAAGCCGAGACTGACGAGAATCCCTTTAATTGAAAGGGGTTGCCAAGCTTCCAAAAAACTACGAGTTTCCTGAAATCTCAGCAAACATTTTTCACCCCATCTTGATGATACTTCCATTTAATGATCAGTACACCAATCCCACTTGGCTCACCAAATTTCGTTCTTCTAGGTTAAACAGTTCCTTTGCAGTAACCGTTTTCATGTTTAGGTTTCACTCTGTTTTCTCCTATATGGATACATGTAGTTGGAACTCTAAATCAAACACGGTTTGTGCTAGCTCTTTGAAACTTGGCACAATAATGTAGTTCCAAGTTCTATCGCTATGGTTTGTGTGCTATTGAAGTAGCCCCAAGCAGAGACTGACGAGAATCCCTTTCATTGAAAGGGGTTGCCAAGCTTCCAAAAATCTGTGAGTTTCCTGAAATCTCAGCAAACATTTTTTCACCCAATCTTGATGATACTTCCATTTAATGATCAGTACACCAATCCCACTTGGCTCACCAAATTTCGTTCTTCTAGGTTAAACCATTCCTTTGCAGTAACCGTTTTTATGTTTTGGTTTCACTCTGTTTTCTCCTATATGGATACATGTAGTTGGAACTCTGAATCAAACACGGTTTGTGCTAGCTCTTTGAAACATGGCACAATAATGTAGTTCCAAGTTCTATCGCTATGGTTTGTGTGCTATTGAAGTAGCCCCAAGCAGAGACTGACGAGAATCCCTTTCATTGAAAGGGGTTGCCAAGCTTCCAAAAAACTGCGAGTTTCCTGAAATCTCAGCAAACACTTTTTCACCCAATCTTGATGATACTTGCAGGTACTGATCAGTACACGAATCCCACTTGGCTCACCAAATTTCGTTCTTCTAGGTTAAACCGTTCCTTTGCAGTAACCGTTTTCATGTTTAGTTTCACTCTGTTTTCTCCTATATGGATACATGTAGTAGGAACTCTAAATCAAACACGGTTTGTGCTAGCTCTTTGAAACTTGGCACAATAATGTAGTTCCAAGTTCTATCGCTATGGTTTGTGTGCTATTGAAGTAGCCCCAAGCAGAGACTGACGAGAATCCCTTTCATTGAAAGGGGTTGCCAGCTTCCAAAAAACTGCGAGTTTCCAGAAATCTCAGCAAACATTTTTTCACCCAATCTTGATGATACTTGCAGGATACTGATCAGAACACGAATCCCACTTGGCTTACCAAATTTCGTTCTTCTAGGTTAAATAGGTTGAACCGTTCCTTTGCAGTAACCGTTTTCATGTTTAGGTTTCACTCTGTTTTCTCCTATATGGATACATGTAGTTGGAACTCTAAATCAAACACGGTTTGTGCTAGCTCTTTGAAACTTGGCACAATAATGTAGTTCCAAGTTCTATCGCTATGGTTTGTGTGCTATTGAAGTAGCCCCAAGCACAGACTGACGAGAATCCCTTTCATTGAAAGGGGTTGCCAAGCTTCCAAAAAAGTACGAGTTTCCTGAAATCTCAGCTAACATTTTTTCACCCAATCTTGATGATACTTCCATTTAATGATCAGTACACCAATCCCACTTGACTCACCAAATTTCGTTCTTCTATGTTAAACCGTTCCTTTGCAGTAATCGTTTTCATATTTAGGTTTCACTCTGTTTTCTCGTATATACATACATGCATTTGGAACTCTAAATCAAACACGGTTTGTGCTAGCTCTTTGAAACTTGGCACAATAATGTAGTTTCAAGTTCTATCGCTAGGGTTTCT
>NW_027552235.1:0-36626 GCF_045843805.1 Urocitellus parryii
AGTCTCTCCTTGGGGCTACTTTAATAGGACACAAACCATAGCGATAGAACATGGAACTACATTATTTTGCCAAGTTTCAAAGAGCTAGCACAAACCGTGTTTTATTTAGAGTTCCAACTACATGTATCCATATAGGAGAAAACAGAGTGAAACCTAAACATGAAAACGGTTACTGCAAAGGAACGGTTTAACCTAGAAGAACGAAATTTGGTGCGCCAAGTGGGATTGGTGTCGTGATCATTACCTGCCAGTATCATCAAGATTGGGTGAAAAAATGTTTGCTGAGATTTCAGGAAACTCGTAGTTTTTTTGGAAGCTTGGCAACCCCTTTCAATGAAAGTGATTCTCTCTCAGTCTCTGCTTGCGGCTACTTCAATAGGACACCAACCATACCGATAGAACTTGGAACTACATTATTGGGCCAAGTTTCAAAGAGCTAGCACAAACCGTGTTTTGATTTAGAGTTCCAACTACATGTATCCATATAGGAGAAAACAGAGTGAAACCTAAACATGAAAACGGTTACTGCAAAGGAACGGTTTAACCTAGAAGAACGAAATTTGGTGAGCCAAGTGGGATTGGTGTACTGATCATTACCTGCCAGTATCATCAAGATTGGGTGAAAAAATGTTTGCTGAGATTTCAGGAAACTCATAGTTTTTTGGAAGCTTGGCAACCCCTTTCAATGAAAGGTATTCTCGTCAGTCTCTGCTTGGGCTTACGTCAATAGGACACCAACCGTACCGATAGAACTTGGAACTACATTATTGTGCCAAGTTTCAAAGAGCTAGCACAAACCGTGTTTGATTTAGAGTTCCAACTACATGTATCCATATAGGAGAAAAACAGAGTGAAACCTAAACATGAAAACGGTTACTGCAAAGGAACGGTTTAACCTAGAAGAACGAAATTTGGTGAGCCAAGTGGGATTGGTGTACTGATCATTACCTGCCAGTATCATCAAGATTGGGTGAAAAAATGTTTGCTGAGATTTCAGGAAACTCGTAGTTTTTTGGAAGCTTGGCAACCCCTTTCAATGAAAGTGATTCTCGTCAGTCTCTGCTTGGGGCTACTTCAATAGGACACAAACCATAGCGATAGAAAATGGAACTGCATTATTTTGCCAAGTTTCAAAGAGCTAGCACAAACCGTGTTTTATTTAGAGTTCCAACTACATGTATCCATATAGGAGAAAACAGAGTGAAACCTAAACATGAAAACGGTTACTGCAAAGGAACGGTTTAACCTAGAAGAACGAAATTTGGTGAGCCAAGTGGGATTGGTGTACTGATCATTACCTGCCAGTATCATCAAGATTGGGTGAAAAATTGTTTGCTGAGATTTCAGGAACTCGTAGTTTTTTGGAAGCTTGGCAACCCCTTTCAATGAAAGTGATTCTCGTAAGTCTCTCCTTGGGGCTACTTTAATAGGACACAAACCATAGCGATAGAACATGGAACTACATTATTTTGCCAAGTTTCAAAGAGCTAGCACAAACCGTGTTTTATTTAGAGTTCCAACTACATGTATCCATATAGGAGAAAACAGAGTGAAACCTAAACATGAAAACGGTTACTGCAAAGGAACGGTTTAACCTAGAAGAACGAAATTTGGTGCGCCAAGTGGGATTGGTGTCGTGATCATTACCTGCCAGTATCATCAAGATTGGGTGAAAAAATGTTTGCTGAGATTTCAGGAAACTCGTAGTTTTTGGAAGCTTGGCAACCCCTTTCAATGAAAGTGATTCTCCTCAGTCTCTGCTTGCGGCTACTTCAATAGGACACCAACCATACCGATAGAACTTGGAACTACATTATTGGGCCAAGTTTCAAAGAGCTAGCACAAACCGTGTTTGATTTATGAGTTCCAACTACATGTATCCATATAGGAGAAAACAGAGTGAAACCTAAACATGAAAACGGTTACTGCAAAGGAACGGTTTAACCTAGAAGAACGAAATTTGGTGAGCCAAGTGGGATTGGTGTACTGATCATTACCTGCCAGTATCATCAAGATTGGGTGAAAAAAATGTTTGCTGAGATTTTCAGGAAACTCATAGTTTTTTGGAAGCTTGGCAACCCCTTTCAATGAAAGTGATTCTCGTCAGTCTCTGCTTGGGCTACTTCAATAGGACACAAACCATAGCGATAGAAAATGGAACTGCATTATTTTGCAAGTTTCAAAGAGCTAGCACAAACCGTGTTTTATTTAGAGTTCCAACTACATGTATCCATATAGGAGAAAACAGAGTGAAACCTAAACATGAAAACGGTTACTGCAAAGGAACGGTTTAACCTAGAAGAACGAAATTTGGTGAGCCAAGTGGGATTGGTGTTACTGATCATTACCTGCCAGTATCATCAAGATTGGGTGAAAAATTGTTTGCTGAGATTTCAGGAAACTCGTAGTTTTTTGGAAGCTTGGCAACCCCTTTCAATGAAAGTGATTCTCGTCAGTCTCTGCTTGGGGCTACTTCAATAGGACACCAACCATAGCGATAGAACTTGGAACTACATTATTGTGCCAAGTTTCAAAGAGCTAGCACAAACCGTGTTTGATTTAGAGTTCCAACTACATGTATCCATATAGGAGAAAACAGAGTGAAACCTAAACATGAAAACGGTTACTGAAAAAGGAACGGTTTAACCTAGAAGAACGAAATTTGGTGAGCCAAGTGGGATTGGTGTACTGATCATTACCTGCCAGTATCATCAAGATTGGGTGAAAAAATGTTTGCTGAGATTTCAGGAAACTCGTGGTTTTTTGGAAGCTTGGCAACCCCTTTCAATGGAAGTGATTCTCGTCAGTCTCTGCTTGGGGCTACTTCAATAGGACACCAACCATAGCGATAGAACATGGAACTACATTATTGTGCCAAGTTTCAAAGAGCTAGCACAAACCGTGTTTGATTTAGAGTTCCAACTACATGTATCCATATAGGAGAAAACAGAGTGAAACCTAAACATGAAATGGTTACTGCAAAGGAACGGTTTAACCTAGAAGAATGAAATTTGGTGAGTCAAGTGGGATTGGTGTACAAATCATTACCTGCCAGTATCATCAAGATTGGGCAAAAAAATGTTTGCTGAGATTTCAGGAAACTCGTAGTTTTTTGGAAGCTTGGCAACACCTTTCAATGAAAGTGATTCTCGTCAGTCTCTGCTTGGGGCTATTTCAATAGGACACCAACCATATTGATAGAACTTGGAACTACATTATTGTGCCAAGTTTCAAAGAGCTAGCACCAACCGTGTTTGATTTAGAGTTCCAACTACATGTATCCATATAGGAGAAAACAGATTGAAACCTAAACATGAAAACGGATACTGCAAAGGAACGGTTTAACCTAGAAGAACGAAATTTGGTGAGCCAAGTGGGATTGGAGTCGTGATCATTACCTGCCAGTATCATCAAGATTGGGCGAAAAAATATTTGCTGAGATTTCAGGATACTCGTAGGTTTTTGGAAGCTTGGCAACCCCTTTCAATGAAAGTGATTCTCGTCAGTCTCTGTTGGGGCTACTTCAATAGGACACCAACCGTACCGATAGAACTTGGAACTACATTATTGTGCCAAGTTTCAAAGAGCTACCACAAACGGTGTTTGATTTAGAGTTCCAACTACATGTATCCATATAGGAGAAAACAGAGTGAAACCTAAACATGAAAACGGATACTGCAAAGGAACGGTTTAACCTAGAAGAACGAAATTTGGTGAGCCAAGTGGGATTGGTGTCGTGATCATTACCTGCCAGTATCATCAAGATTGGGTGAAAAAATGTTTGCTGAGATTTCCGGAAACTCGTAGTTTTTTGGAAGCTTGGCAACCCCTTTCAATGAAAGTGATTCTCGTCAGTCTCTGCTTGGGGCTACTTCAATAGGACACCAACCGTCCCGATAGAACTTGGAACTACATTATTGTGCCAAGTTTCAAAGAGCTAGCACAAACCGTGTTTGATTTAGAGTTCCAACTACATGTATCCATATAGTAGAAAACAGAGTGAAACCTAAACATGAAAAGGGTTACTGCAAAGGAACGGTTTAACCTAGAAGAACGAAATTTGGTGAGCCAAGTGGGATTGGTGTCGTGATCATTACCTGCCAGTATAATCAAGATTGGGTGAAAAAATGTTTGCTGAGATTTCCGGAAACTCGTAGTTTTTTTGGAAGCTTGGCAACCCCTTTCAATGAAAGGGATTCTCGTCAGTCTCTGCTTGGGGCTATTTCAATAGGACACCAACCAAAGCGATAGAACTTGGAACTACATTATTGTGCCAAGTTTCAAAGAGCTAGCAAAAACCGCGCTTGATTTTGAGTTCCAAATACATGTATCCATATAGGAGAAAACAGAGTGAAACCTAAACATGAAAACGGTTACTGCAAAGGAACGGTTTAACCTAGAAGAACGAATTTGGTGAGCCAAGTGGGATTGATGTACTGATCATTACCTGCCAGTATCATCAAGATTGGGTGAAAAAATGTTTCCTGAGATTTCAGGAAACTCGTAGTTTTTTGGAAGCTTGGCAACCCCTTTCAATGAAACTGATTCTCGTCAGTCTCTGCTTGGGGCTACTTCATTAGGACACCAACCATAGCGATAGAACTTGGAACTACATTATTGTGCCAAGTTTCAAAGAGCTAGCACAAACCGTGTTTGATTTAGATTTCCAACTACATGTATCCATATAGGAGAAAACAGAGTGAAACCTAAACATGAAAACGGTTACTGCAAAGGAACGGTTTAATCTAGAAGAACGAAATTTGGTGACCAAGTGGGATTGGTGTCGTAATCATTACCTGCCAGTATCATCAAGATTGGGTGAAAAAATGTTTGCTGAGATTTCCGGAAACTCGTAGTTTTTTGGAAGCTTGGCAACCCCTTTCAATGAAAGTGATTCTTGTCAGTCTCTGCTTGGGGCTACTGCAATAGGACACCAACCGTACCGATAGAATTGGAACTACATTATTGTGCCAAGTTTCAAAGAGCTAGCACCAACCGTGTTTGATTTAGAGTTCCAACTACATGTATCCATATAGGAGAAAACAGAGTGAAACCTAAAACATGAAAACGGTTACTGCAAAGGAACGGTTTAACCTAGAAGAACGAAATTTGGTGAGCCAAGTGGGATTGGTGTACTGATCATTACCTGACAGTATCTTCAAGATTGGGTGAAAAAATGTTTGCTGAGATTTCAGGAAACTCGTAGTTTTTTGGAAGCTTGGCAACCCCTTTCAATGAAAGTGATTCTCGTCAGTCTCTGCTTGGGGCTACTTCAATAGGACACCAACCGTACCGATAGAACTTGGAACTACATTATTGTGCCAAGTTTCAAAGAACTAGCACAAACCGTGTTTGATTTAGAGTTCCAACTACATGTATCCATATAGGAGAAAACAGAGTGAAACCTAAATATGAAAACGGTTACTGCAAAGGAACGGTTTAACCTAGAAGAACGAAATTTGGTGAGCCAAGTGGGATTGGTGTCGTGATCATTACCTGCCAGTATCATCAAGACTGGGTGAAAAAATGTTTGCTGAGATTTCCGGAAAATCGTAGTTTTTGGAAGCTTGGCAACCCCTTTCAATGAAAGTGATTCTCCTCAGTCTCTGCTTGGGGCTACTTCAATAGGACACCAACCATAGCGATAGCAGTTGGAACTACATTATTGTGCCAAGTTTCAAAGAGCTAGCACCAACCGTGTTTGATTTAGAGTTCCAACTACATGTATCCATATAGGAGAAAACAGAGTGAAACCTAAACATGAAAACGGATACTGCAAAGGAACGGTTTAACCTAGAAGAACGAAATTTGGTGAGCCAAGTGGCATTGGTGTACTGATCATTACCTGCAAGTATCATCAAGATTGGGTGAAAAAATGTTTGCTGAGATTTCAGGAAACTCGTAGTTTTTTGGAAGCTTGGCAACCCCTTTCAATGAAAGTGATTCTCCTCAGTCTCTGCTTGGGGCTACTTCAAAAGGACACCAACCATAGCGATAGAACTTGGAACTACATTATTGTGCCAAGTTTCAAAGAGCTAGCACAAACCGTCTTTGATTTAGAGTTCCAACTACATGTATCCATATAGGAGAAAACAGAGTGAAACCTAAACATGAAAACGGTTACTGCAAAGGAACGGTTTAACCTAGAAGAACGAAGTTTGGTGAGCCAAGTGGGATTGGTGTACTGATCATTACCTGCCAGTATCATCAAGATTGGGTGAAAAAATGTTTGCTGAGATTTCCGGAAACTCGTAGTTTTTTGGAAGCTTGGCAACCCCTTTCAATGAAAGTGATTCTCGTCAGTCTCTGCTTGGGGCTACTTCATTAGGACACCAACCATAGCGATAGAACTTGGAACTACATTATTGTGTCAAGTTTCAAAGAGCTAGCACAAACCGTGTTTGATTTAGATTTCCAACTACATGTATCCATATAGGAGAAAACAGAGTGAAACCTAAACATGAAAACGGTTACTGCAAAGGAACGGTTTAATCTAGAAGAACGAAATTTGGTGACCAATGGGATTGGTGTCGTAATCATTACCTGCCAGTATCATCAAGATTGGGTGAAAAAATGTTTGCTGAGATTTCAGGAAACTCGTAGTTTTTTGGAAGCTTGGCAACCCCTTTCAATGAAAGTGATTCTCGTCAGTCTCTGCTTGGGGCTACTTCAATAGGACACCAACCGTACCGATAGATCTTGGAACTACATTATTGTGCCAAGTTTCAAAGAACTAGCACAAACCGTGTTTGATTTAGAGTTCCAACTACATGTATCCATATAGGAGAAAACAGAGTGAAACCTAAATATGAAAACGGTTACTGCAAAGGAACGGTTTAACCTAGAAGAACGAAATTTGGTGAGCCAAGTGGGATTGGTGTCGTGATCATTACCTGCCAGTATCATCAAGATTGGGTGAAAAAAATGTTTGCTGAGATTTCAGGAAACTCGTAGTTTTTTGGAAGCTTGGCAACCCTTTTCAATGAAAGTGATTCTCGTCAGTCTCTGCTTGGGGCTACTTCAATAGGACACAAACCATAATGATAGAACATGGAACTACATTATTGTGCCAAGTTTCAAAGAGCTAGCACAAACCGTGTTTGATTTTTAGTTCCAACTACATGTATCCATATAGGAGAAAACAGAGTGAAACCTAAACATGAAAACGGTTACTGCAAAGGAACGGTTTAACCTAGAAGAACGAAATTTGGTGAGCCAAGTGGGATTGGTGTACTCATCATTACCTGCCAGTATCATCAAGATTGGGTGAAAAAATGTTTGCTGAGATTTCCGGAAATTCGTAGTTTTTTGGAAGCTTGGCAACCCCTTTCAATGAAAGTGATTCTCGTCAGTCTCTGCTTGGGGCTACTTCAATAGGACACCAACCATAGCGATAGAACTTGGAACTACATTATTGTGCCAAGTTTCAAAGCACTAGCACAAACCGTGTTTGATTTAGAGTTCCAACTACATGTATCCATATAGGAGAAAACAGAGTGAAACCTAAACATGAAAACTTTTACTGCAAAGGAACGGTTTAACCTAGAAGAACGAAATTTGGTGAGCCAAGTGGGATTGGTGTACTGATCATTACCTGCCAGTATCATCAAGATTGGGTGAAAAAATGTTTGCTGAGATTTCCGGAAACTCGTAGTTTTTTGGAAGCTTGGCAACCCCTTTCAATGAAAGTGATTCTCGTCAGTCTCTGCTTGGGGCTACTTCAATAGGACACCAACCATAGCGATAGAACTTGGAACTACATTATTGTGCCAAGTTTCAAAGAGCTAGCACAAACCGTGTTTGATTTAGAGTTCCAACTACATGTATCCATATAGGAGAAAACAGATTGAAACCTAAACATGAAAACGGTTACTGCAAAGGAACAGTTTAACCTAGAAGAACGAAATTTGGTGAGCCAAGTGGGATTGGTGTACTGATCATTACCTGTCAGTATCATCAAGATTGGTTGAAAAAATGTTTGAATGAGATTTCAGGAAACTCGTAGTTTTTTGGAAGCTTGGCAACCCCTTTCAATGAAAGTGATTCTCGTCAGTCTCTGCTTGGGGCTACTTCAATAGGACACAAACCATAGCGATAGAACATGGAACTACATTATTGTGCCAAGTTTCAAAGAGCTAGCACAAACCGTGTTTGATTTAGAGTTCCAACTACATGTATCCATATAGGAGAAAACAGAGTGAAACCTAAACATGAAAACGGTTACTGCAAAGGAATGGTTTAACCTAGAAGAACGAAATTTGGTGAGCCAAGTGGGATTGGTGTACTGATCATTACCTGCCAGTATCATCAAGATTGGGTGAAAAAATGTTTGCTGAGATTTCCGGAAACTCGTAGTTTTTTGGAAGCTTGGCAACCCCTTTCAATGAAAGTGATTCTCGTCAGTCTCTGCTTGGGGCTACTTCAATAGGACACCAACCAAAGCGATAGAACTTGGAACTACATTATTGTGCCAAGTTTCAAAGAGCTAGCAAAAACCGCGCTTGATTTTGAGTTCCAAATATATGTATCCATATAGGAGAAAACAGAGTGAAACCTAAACATGAAAATGGTTACTGCAAAGGAACGGTTTAACCTAGAAGAACGAAATTTGGTGAGCCAAGTGGGATTGGTGTCGTGATCATTACCTGCCAGTATCATCAAGATTGGGTGAGAAAATGTTTGCTGAGATTTCAGGAACCTCGTAGTTTTTTGGAAGCTTGGCAACCCCTTTCAATGAAAGTGATTCTCGTCAGTCTCTGCTTGGGGCTACTTCAATAGGACACCAACCATAGCGATAGAACTTGGAACTACATTATTGTGCCAAGTTTCAAAGAGCTAGCACCAATCGTGTTTGATTTAGAGTTCCAACTACATGTATCCATATAGGAGAAAACAGAGTGAAACCTAAACATGAAAACGGTTACCGCAAAGGAACGGTTTAACCTAGAAGAACGTAATTTGGTGACCAAGTGGGATTGGTGTCGTAATCATTACCTGCCAGTATCATCAAGATTGGGTGAAAAAATGTTTGCTGAGATTTACGGAAACTCGTAGTTTTTTGGAAGCTTGGCAACCCCTTTCAATGAAAGTGATTCTCGTCAGTCTCTGCTTGGGGCTACTTCAATAGGACACCAACCGTACCGATAGAACTTGGTACTACATTTTTGTGCCAAGTTTCAAAGAGCTAGCACAAACCGTGTTTTATTTAGAGTTCCAACTACATGTATCCATATAGGAGAAAACAGAGTGAAACCTAAACATGAAAACGGTTACTGCAAAGGAACGGTTTAACCTAGAAGAACGAAATTTGGTGAGCCAAGTGGGATTGGTGTACTGATCATTACCTGCCAGTATCATCAAGATTGGGTGAAAAAATGTTTGCTGAGATTTCAGGAAACTCGTAGTTTTTTGGAAGCTTGTAAACCCCTTTCAATGAAAGTGATTCTCGTCAGTCTCTACTTGGGGCTATTTAAATAGGACACCAACCATAGCGATAGAACTTGGAACTACATTATTGTGCCAAGTTTCAAAGAGCTAGCACAAACCGTGTTTGATTTAGAGTTCCAACTACATGTATCCATATAGGAGAAAACAGAGTGAAACCTAAACATGAAAACGGATACTGCAAAGGAACGGTTTAACCTAGAAGAACGAAATTTGGTGAGCCAAGTGGGATTGGTGTACTGATCATTACCTGCCAGTATCTTCAAGAATGGGTGAAAAAATGTTTGCTGAGATTTCAGGAAACTCGTAGTTTTTTGGAAGCTTGGCAACCCCTTTCAATGAAAGTGATTCTCGTCAGTCTCTGCTTGGGGCTACTTCAATAGGACACCAACCGTACCGATAGAACTTGGAACTACATTATTGTGCCAAGTTTCAAAGAACTAGCACAAACCGTGTTTGATTTAGAGTTCGAACTACATGTATCCATATAGGAGAAAACAGAGTGAAACCTAAATATGAAAACGGTTACTGCAAAGGAACGGTTTAACCTAGAAGAACGAAATTTGGTGAGCCAAGTGGGATTGGTGTACTGATCATGACCTGCCTGTATCATCAAGATTGGGTGAAAAAATGTTTGCTGAGATTTCAGGAAACTCGTAGTTTTTTGGAAGCTTGGCAACCCCTTTCAATGAAAGTGATTCTCGTCAGTCTCTGCTTGGGGCTACTTCAATAGGACACAAACCATAGCGATAGAACATGGAACTACATTATTGTGCCAAGTTTCAAAGAGCTAGCACAAACCGTGTTTGATTTATAGTTCCAACTACATGTATCCATATAGGAGAAAACAGAGTGAAACCTAAACATGAAAACGGTTACTGCAAAGGAACGGTTTAACCTAGAAGAACGAAATTTGGTGAGCCAAGTGGGATTGGTGTCGTGATCATGACCTGCCAGTATCATCAAGATTGGTGAAAAAATGTTTGCTGAGATTTCAGGAAAACTCGTAGTTTTTTGGAAGCTTGGCAACCCTTTCAATGAAAGTGATTCTCGTCAGTCTCTGCTTGGGGCTACTTCAATAGGACACCAACCATAGCGATAGAACTTGGAACTACATTATTGTGAAAAGTTTCAAAGAGCTAGCACAAACCGTGTTTGATTTAGAGTTCCAACTACATGTATCCATATACGAGAAAACAGAGTGAAATCTAAACATGAAAACGGTTACTGCAAAGGAACGGTTTAACCTAGAAGAACGAAATTTGGTGAGCCAAGTGGGATTGGTGTCGTGATCCTTACCTGCCAGTATCATCAAGATTGGGTGAAAAATGTTTGCTGAGATTTCCGGAAAATCGTAGTTTTTTGGAAGCTTGGCAACCCTTTCAATGAAAGTGATTCTCCTCAGTCTCTGCTTGGGGCTACTTCAATAGGACACCAACCATAGCGATAGAAGTTGGAAATACATTATTGTGCCAAGTTTCAAAGAGCTGGCACCAACCGTGTTTGATTTAGAGTTCCAACTACATGTATCCATATAGGAGAAAACAGAGTGAAACCTAAACATGAAAACGGATACTGCAAAGGAACGTTTTAACCTAGAAGAACGAAATTTGGTGCGCCAAGTGGGATTGGTGTCGTGATCATTACCTGCCAGTATCATCAAGATTGGGTGAAAAAATGTTTGCTGAGATTTCAGGAAACTCGTAGTTTCTTGGAAGCTTGGCAACCCCTTTCAATGAAAGTGATTCTCGTCAGTCTCTGCTTGGGGCTACTTCAATAGGACACAAACCTTAGCGATAGAACATGGAACTACATTATTGTGCCAAGTTTCAAAGAGCTAGCACAAACCGTGTTTGATTTATAGTTCCAACTACATGTATCCATATAGGAGAAAACGGAGTGAAACCTAAACATGAAAACTTTTACTGCAAAGGAACGGTTTAACCTAGAAGAACGAAATTTGGTGAGCCAAGTGGGATTGGTGTCGTGATCATGACCTGCCAGTATCATCAAGATTGGGTGAAAAAATGTTTGCTGAGATTTCAGGAAACTCGTAGTTTTTTGGAAGCTTGGCAACCCCTTTCAATGAAAGTGATTCTCCTCAGTCTCTGCTTGGGGCTACTTCAATAGGACACCAACCATAGCGATAGAACTTGGAACTACATTATTGTGCCAAGTTTCAAAGAGCTAGCACCAACCATGTTTGATTTAGAGTTCCAACTACATTTATACATATAGGGGAAAACAGAGTGAAATCTAAACATGAAAACGGTAACTGCAAAGGAACGGTTTAACCTAGAAGAACGAAATTTGGTGAGCCAAGTGGGATTGGTTTCGTGATCATTACCTGCCAGTATCATCAAGATTGGGTGAAAAATGTTTGCTGAGATTTCCGGAACCTCGTAGTTTTTTGGAAGCTTGGCAACCCCTTTCAATGAAAGTGATTCTCCTCAGTCTCTGCTTGGGGCTACTTCAAAAGGACACCAACCATAGCGATAGAACTTGGAACTACATTATTGTGCCAAGTTTCAAAGAGCTAGCACAACCGTGCTTGATTTTGAATTCCAACTACATGTATCCATATAGGAGAAAACAGAGTGAAACCTAAACATGAAAACGGTTACTGCAAAGGAACGGTTTAACCTAGAAGAACGAAATTTGGTGAGCCAAGTGGGATTGGTGTACTGATCATTACCTGCCAGTATCATCAAGATTGGGTGAAAAAATGTTTGCTGAGATTTCAGGAAACTCGTAGTTTTTTGGAAGCTTCGCAACCCCTTTCAATGAAAGTGATTCTCGTCAGTCTCTGCTTGAGGCTACTTCAATAGGACACCAACCGTACTGATAGAATTTGGAACTACATTATTGTGCCAAGTTTCAAAGAGCTAGCACAAACCGTGCTTGATTTTGAATTCCAAATACATGTATCCATAAGGAGAAAACAGAGTGAAACCTAAACATGAAAATGGTTACTGCAAAGGAACGGTTTAACCTAGAAGAACGAAATTTGTTGAGTCAAGTGGGATTGGTGTACTGATCATTACCTGCCAGTATCATCAAGATTGGGTGAAAAAATTTTTGCTGAGATTTCAGGAAACTCGTAGTTTTTTGGAAGCTTGGCAACATCTTTCAATGAAAGGGATTCTCGTCAGTCTCTGCTTTGGGCTACTTCAATAGGACACCAACCATAGCGATAGAACTTGGAACTACATTATTGTGCCAAGTTTCAAAGAGCTAGCACAAACCGTGTTTGATTTAGAGTTCCAAATACATGTATCCATATAGGAGAAAACAGAGTGAAACCTAAACATGAAAACGGTTACTGCAAAGGAACGGTTTAACCTAGAAGAACGAAATTTGGTGAGCCAAGTGGGATTGGTGTACTGATCATTACCTGCCAGTATCATCAAGATTGGGTGAATGAAAAATTGTTAGCTGAGATTTCAGGAAACTCGTAGTTTTTTGGAAGCTTGGCAACCCCTTTCAATGAAAGTGATTCTCGTCAGTCTCTGCTTGGGGCTACTTCAATAGGACACAAACCATAGCGATAGAACATGGAACTACATTATTGTGCCAAGTTTCAAAGAGCTAGCACAAACCGTGTTTGATTTATAGTTCCAACTACATGTATCCATATAGGAGAAAACAGAGTGAAACCTAAACATGAAAACGGTTACTGCAAATGAACGGTTTAACCTAGAAGAACGAAATTTGGTGAGCCAAGTGGGATTGGTGTACTGATCATTACCTGCCAGTATCATCAAGATTGGGTGAAAAAATGTTTGCTGAGATTTCAGGAAACTCGTAGTTTTTTGGAAGTTTGGCAACCCCTTTCAATGAAAGTGATTCTCCTCAGTCTCTGCTTGGGTCTACTTCAAAAGGACACAAACCATAGAGATAGAACATGGAACTACATTATTGTGCCAAGTTTCAAAGAGCTAGCACAAACCGTGTTTGATTTAGAGTTCCAACTACATGTATCCATATAGGAGAAAACAGAGTGAAACCTAAACATGAAAACGGTTACTGCAAAGGAACGGTTTAACCTAGAAGAACGAAATTTGGTGAGCCAAGTGGTATTGGTGTACTGATCATTACCTGCCAGTATCATCAAGATTGGGGTGAAAAAATGTTTGCTGAGATTTCAGGAAACTCGTAGTTTTTTGGAAGCTTGGCAACCCCTTTCAATGAAAGTGATTCTCGTCAGTCTCTGCTTGGGGCTACTTCAATAGGACACCAACCATAGCGATAGAACTTGGAACTACATTTTTGTGAAAAGTTTCAAAGAGCTAGCACAAACCGTGTTTGATTTAGAGTTCCAACTACATGTATCCATATAGGAGAACAGAGTGAAACCTAAACATGAAAACGGTTACTGCAAAGGAACGGTTTAACCTAGAAGAACGAAATTTGGTGAGCCAAGTGGGATTTGTGTCGTGATCATTACCTGCCAGTATCATCAAGATTGGGTGAAAAAATGTTTGCTGAGAATTCAGGAAACTCGTAGTTTTTTGGAAGCTTGGCAACCCCTTTCAATGAAAGTGATTCTCGTCAGTCTCTGCTTGGGGCTACTTCAATAGGACACCAACCATAGTGATAGAACTTGGAACTACATTATTGTGCCAAGTTTCAAAGAGCTAGCACAAACCGTGTTTGATTTAGAGTTCCAATTACATGTATCCATATAGGAGAAAACAGAGTGAAACCTAAACATGAAAACGGTTACTGCAAAGGAACGGTTTAACCTAGAAGAACGAATTTGGTGAGCCAAGTGGGATTGGTGTACTGATCATTACCTGCCAGTATCATCAAGATTGGGTGAAAAAAATGTTTGCTGAGATTTCAGGAAACTCATAGTTTTTTGGAAGCTTGGCAACCCCTTTCAATGAAAGGTATTCTCGTCAGTCTCTGCTTGGGCTTACGTCAATAGGACACCAACCGTACCGATAGAACTTGGAACTACATTATTGTGCCAAGTTTCAAAGAGCTAGCACAAACCGTGTTTGATTTAGAGTTCCAACTACATGTATCCATATAGGAGAAAACAGAGTGAAACCTAAACATGAAAACGGTTACTGCAAAGGAACGGTTTAACCTAGAAGAACGAAATTTGGTGAGCCAAGTGGGATTGGTGTACTGATCATTACCTACCAGTATCATCAAGATTGGGTGAAAAAATGTTTGCTGAGATTTCAGGAAACTCGTAGTTTTTTGGAAGCTTGGCAACCCCTTTCAATGAAAGTGATTCTCGTCAGTCTCTGCTTGGGGCTACTTCAATAGGACACAAACCATAGCGATAGAAAATGGAACTGCATTATTTTGCCAAGTTTCAAAGAGCTAGCACAAACCGTGTTTTATTTAGAGTTCCAACTACATGTATCCATATAGGAGAAAACAGAGTGAAACCTAAACATGAAAACGGTTACTGCAAAGGAACGGTTTAAGCTAGAAGAACGAAATTTGGTGAGCCAAGTGGGATTGGTGTACTGATCATTACCTGCCAGTATCATCAAGATTGGGTGAAAAAAATGTTTGCTGAGATTTCAGGAAACTCATAGTTTTTTGGAAGCTTGGCAACCCCTTTCAATGAAAGGTATTCTCGTCAGTCTCTGCTTGGGCTTACGTCAATAGGACACCAACCGTACCGATAGAACTTGGAACTACATTATTGTGCCAAGTTTCAAAGAGCTAGCACAAACCGTGTTTGATTTAGAGTTCCAACTACATGTATCCATATAGGAGAAAACAGAGTGAAACCTAAACATGAAAACGGTTACTGCAAAGGAACGGTTTAACCTAGAAGAACGAAATTTGGTGAGCCAAGTGGGATTGGTGTCGTGATCATTACCTGCCAGTATCATCAAGATTGGGTGAAAAAATGTTTGCTGAGATTTCAGGAAACTCGTAGTTTTTTGGAAGCTTGGCAACCCCTTTCAATGAAAGTGATTCTCGTCAGTCTCTGCTTGGGGCTACTTCAATAGGACACAAACCATAATGATAGAACATGGAACTACATTATTGTGCCAAGTTTCAAAGAGCTAGCACAAACCGTGTTTGATTTATAGTTCCAACTACATGTATCCATATAGGAGAAAACAGAGTGAAACCTAAACATGAAAACGGTTACTGCAAAGGAACGGTTTAACCTAGAAGAACGAAATTTGGTGAGCCAAGTGGGATTGGTGTACTGATCATTACCTGCCAGTATCATCAAGATTGGGTGAAAAAATGTTTGCTGAGATTTCCGGAAAATCGTAGTTTTTTGGAAGCTTGGCAACCCCTTTCAATGAAAGTGATTCTCCTCAGTCTCTGCTTGGGGCTACTTCAATAGGACACCAACCACAGCGATAGCAGTTGGAACTACATTATTGTGCCAAGTTTCAAAGAGCTAGGACCAACCGTGTTTGATTTAGAGTTCCAACTACATGTATCCATATAGGAGAAAACAGAGTGAAACCTAAACATGAAAACGGATACTGCAAAGGAACGGTTTAACCTAGAAGAACGAAATTTGGTGAGCCAAGTGGCATTGGTGTACTGATCATCACCTGCAAGTATCATCAAGATTGGGTGAAAAAATGTTTGCTGAGATTTCAGGAAACTCGTAGTTTTTTGGAAGCTTGGCAACCCCTTTCAATGAAAGTGATTCTCCTCAGTCTCTGCTTGGGGCTACTTCAAAAGGACACCAACCATAGCGATAGAACTTGGAACTACATTATTGTGCCAAGTTTCAAAGAGCTAGCACAAACCGTCTTTGATTTAGAGTTCCAACTACATGTATCCATATAGGAGAAAACAGAGTGAAACCTAAACATGAAAACGGTTACTGCAAAGGAACGGTTTAACCTAGAAGAACGAAATTTGGTGAGCCAAGTGGGATTGGTGTACTGATCATTACCTGCCAGTATCATCAAGATTGGGTGAAAAAATGTTTGCTGAGATTTCCGGAAACTCGTAGTTTTTTGGAAGCTTGGCAACCCCTTTCAATGAAAGTGATTCTCGTCAGTCTCTGCTTGGGGCTATTTCAATAGGACACCAACCAATGCGATAGAACTTGGAACTACATTATTGTGCCAAGTTTCAAAGAGCTAGCAAAAACCGCGCTTGATTTTGAGTTCCAAATACATGTATCCATATAGGAGAAAACAGAGTGAAACCTAAACATGAAAACGGTTACTGCAAAGGAACGGTTTAACCTAGAAGAACGAAATTTGGTGAGCCAAGTGGGATTGATGTACTGATCATTACCTGCCAGTATCATCAAGATTGGGTGAAAAAATGTTTCCTGAGATTTCAGGAAACTCGTAGTTTTTTGGAAGCTTGGCAACCCCTTTCAATGAAACTGATTCTCGTCAGTCTCTGCTTGGGATACTTCATTAGGACACCAACCATTGCGATAGAACTTGGAACTACATTATTGTGCCAAGTTTCAAAGAGCTAGCACAAACCGTCTTTGATTTAGATTTCCAACTACATGTATCCATATAGGAGAAAACAGAGTGAAACCTAAACATGAAAACGGTTACTGCAAAGGAACGGTTTAATCTAGAAGAACGAAATTTGGTGACCAAGTGGGATTGGTGTCGTAATCATTACCTGCCAGTATCATCAAGATTGGGTGAAAAAATGTTTGCTGAGATTTCCGGAAACTCGTAGTTTTTTGGAAACTTGGCAACCCCTTTCAATGAAAGTGATTCTTGTCAGTCTCTGCTTGGGGCTACTGCAATAGGACACCAACCGTACCGATAGAATTGGAACTACATTATTGTGCCAAGTTTCAAAGAGCTAGCACCAACCGTGTTTGATTTAGAGTTCCAACTACATGTATCCATATAGGAGAAAACAGAGTGAAACCTAAACATGAAAACGGTTACTGCAAAGGAACGGTTTAACCTAGAAGAACGAAATTTGGTGAGCCAAGTGGGATTGGTGTACTGATCATTACCTGCCAGTATCTTCAAGATTGGGTGAAAAAATGTTTGCTGAGATTTCAGGAAACTCGTAGTTTTTTGGAAGCTTGGCAACCCCTTTCAATGAAAGTGATTCTCGTCAGTCTCTGCTTGGGGCTACTTCAATAGGACACCAACCGTACCGATAGAACTTGGAACTACATTATTGTGCCAAGTTTCAAAGAACTAGCACAAACCGTGTTTGATTTAGAGTTCCAACTACATGTATCCATATAGGAGAAAACAGAGTGAAACCTAAATATGAAAACGGTTACTGCAAAGGAACGGTTTAACCTAGAAGAACGAAATTTGGTGAGCCAAGTGGGATTGGTGTCGTGATCATTACCTGCCAGTATCATCAAGATTGGGTGAAAAAATGTTTGCTGAGATTTCCGGAAAATCGTAGTTTTTTGGAAGCTTGGCAACCCCTTTCAATGAAAGTGATTCTCCTCAGTCTCTGCTTGGGGCTACTTCAATAGGACACCAACCATAGCGATAGCAGTTGGAACTACATTATTGTGCCAAGTTTCAAAGAGCTAGCACCAACCGTGTTTGATTTAGAGTTCCAACTACATGTATCCATATAGGAGAAAACAGAGTGAAACCTAAACATGAAAACGGATACTGCAAAGGAACGGTTTAACCTAGAAGAACGAAATTTGGTGAGCCAAGTGGCATTGGTGTACTGATCATTACCTGCAAGTATCATCAAGATTGGGTGAAAAAATGTTTGCTGAGATTTCAGGAAACTCGTAGTTTTTTGGAAGCTTGGCAACCCCTTTCAATGAAAGTGATTCTCCTCAGTCTCTGCTTGGGGCTACTTCAAAAGGACACCAACCATAGCGATAGAACTTGGAACTACATTATTGTGCCAAGTTTCAAAGAGCTAGCACAAACCGTCTTTGATTTAGAGTTCCAACTACATGTATCCATATAGGAGAAAACAGAGTGAAACCTAAACATGAAAACGGTTACTGCAAAGGAACGGTTTAACCTAGAAGAACGAAGTTTGGTGAGCCAAGTGGGATTGGTGTACTGATCATTACCTGCCAGTATCATCAAGATTGGGTGAAAAAATGTTTGCTGAGATTTCCGGAAACTCGTAGTTTTTTGGAAGCTTGGCAACCCCTTTCAATGAAAGTGATTCTCGTCAGTCTCTGCTTGGGGCTATTTCAATAGGACACCAACCAAAGCGATAGAACTTGGAACTACATTATTGTGCCAAGTTTCAAAGAGCTAGCAAAAACCGCGCTTGATTTTGAGTTCCAAATACATGTATCCATATAGGAGAAAACAGAGTGAAACCTAAACATGAAAATGGTTACTGCAAAGGAACGGTTTAACCTAGAAGAACGAAATTTGGTGAGCCAAGTGGGATTGGTGTCGTGATCATTACCTGCCAGTATCATCAAGATTGGGCGAAAAAATGTTTGCTGAGATTTCCGGAACCTCGTAGTTTTTTTGAAGCTTGGCAACCCCTTTCAATGAAAGTGATTCTCGTCAGTCTCTGCTTGGGGCTACTTCAATAGGACACCAACCGTACCGATAGAACTTGGAACTACATTATTGTGCCAAGTTTCAAAGAGCTAGCACAAACCGTGTTTGATTTAGAGTTCCAACTACATGTATCCATGTAGGAGAACACAGAGTGAAACCTAAACATGAAAACGGTTACTGCAAAGGAACGGTTTAACCTAGAAGAACGAAATTTGGTGAGCCAAGTGGGATTGGTGTACTGATCATTACCTGCCAGTATCATCAAGATTGGGTGAAAAAATGTTTCCTGAGATTTCAGGAAACTCGTAGTTTTTTGGAAGCTTGGCAACCCCTTTCAATGAAACTGATTCTCGTCAGTCTCTGCTTGGGGCTACTTCATTAGGACACCAACCATAGCGATAGAACTTGGAACTACATTATTGTGCCAAGTTTCAAAGAGCTAGCACAAACCGTGTTTTATTTAGATTTCCAACTACATGTATCCATATAGGAGAAAACAGAGTGAAACCTAAACATGAAAACGGTTACTGCAAAGGAACGGTTTAATCTAAAGAGCGAAATTTGGTGACCAATGGGATTGGTGTCGTAATCATTACCTGCCAGTATCATCAAGATTGGGTGAAAAAATGTTTGCTGAGATTTCCGGAAACTCGTAGTTTTTTGGAAGCTTGGCAACCCCTTTCAATGAAAGTGATTCTCGTCAGTCTCTGCTTGGGGCTACTTCAATAGGACACCAACCGTACCGATAGAATTGGAAATACATTATTGTGCCAAGTTTCAAAGAGCTAGCACAAACCGTGTTTGATTTAGAGTTCCAAGTACATGTATCCATATAGGAGAAAACAGAGTGAAACCTAAACATGAAAACGGTTACTGCAAAGGAACGGTTTAACCTAGAAGAACGAAATTTGGTGAGCCAAGTGGGATTGGTGTAGTGATCATTACCTGCCAGTATCATCAAGATTGGGTGAAAAATTGTTTACTCAGATTTCAGGAAACTCGTAGTTTTTTGGAAGCTTGGCAACCCCTTTCAATGAAAGTGATTCTCGTCAGTCTCTGCTTGGGGCTACTTCAATAGGACACCAACCATAGCGATAGAACTTGGAACTACATTATTGTGCCAAGTTTAAAAGAGCTAGCACAAACCGTGTTGGATTTAGAGTTCCAACTACATGTATCCATATAGGAGAAAACAGAGTGAAACCTAAACATGAAAACGGTTACTGAAAAGGAACGGTTTAACCTAGAAGAACGAAATTTGGTGAGCCAAGTGGGATTTGGTGTACTGATCATTACCTGCCAGTATCATCAAGATTGGGTGAAAAAATGTTTGCTGAGATTTCAGGAAACTCGTGGTTTTTTGGAAGCTTGGCAACCCCTTTCAATGGAAGTGATTCTCGTCAGTCTCTGCTTGGGCTACTTCAATAGGACACAAAACATAGCGATAGAACATGGAACTACATTATTGTGCCAAGTTTCAAAGAGCTAGCACAAACCGTGTTTGATTTTTAGTTCCAACTACATGTATCCATATAGGAGAAAACAGAGTGAAACCTAAACATGAAAACGGTTACTGCAAAGGAACGGTTTAAACTAGAAGAACGAAATTTGGTGAGCCAAGTGGGATTGGTGTCGTGATCATTACCTGCCAGTATCATCAAGATTGGGTGAAAAAATGTTTGCTGAGATTCAGGAAACTCGTAGTTTTTTGGAAGCTTGGCAACCCAGTTCAATGAAAGTGATTCTCGTCAGTCTCTGCTTGGGGCTACTTCAATAGGACACCAATCGTACCGATAGAACTTGGAACTACATTATTGTGCCAAGTTTCAAAGAGCTAGCACAAACCGTGCTTGATTTTGAGTTCCAAATACATGTATCCATATAGGAGAAAACAGAGTGAAACCTAAACATGAAAACGGTTACTGCAAAGGAACGGTTTAACCTAGATCAACGAAATTTGGTGAGCCAAGTGGGATTGGTATACTGATCATTACCTGCCAGTATCATCAAGATTGGGTGAAAAATTGTTTGCTGAGATTTCAGGAAACTCGTAGTTTTTTGGAAGCTTGGCAACCCCTTTCAATGAAAGTCATTCTCGTCAGTCTCTGCTTGGGGCTACTTCAATAGGACACCAACCATAGCGATAGAACTTGGAACTACATTATTGTGCCAAGTTTCAAAGAGCTAGCACAAATCGCGCTTGATTTAGAGTTCCAACTACATGTATCCATATAGTAGAAAACAGAGTGAAACCTAAACATGAAAAGGGTTACTGCAAAGGAACGGTTTAACCTAGAAGAACGAAATTTGGTGAGCCAAGTGGGATTGGTGTCGTGATCATTACCTGCCAGTATCATCAAGATTGGGTGAAAAAATGTTTGCTGAGATTTCAGGAAACTCGTAGTTTTTTGGAAGCTTGGCAACCCCTTTCAATGAAAGTGATTCTCGTCAGTCTCTGCTTGGGCTACTTCAATAGGACACAAACCATAATGATAGAACATGGAACTACATTATTGTGCCAAGTTTCAAAGAGCTAGCACAAACCGTGTTTGATTTATAGTTCCAACTACATGTATCCATATAGGAGAAAACAGAGTGAAACCTAAACATGAAAACGGTTACTGCAAAGGAACGGTTTAACCTAGAAGAACGAAATTTGGTGAGCCAAGTGGGATTGGTGTACTGATCATTACCTGCCATTATCATCAAGATTGGGTGAAAAAATGTTTGCTGAGATTTCCGGAAAATCGTAGTTTTTTGGAAGCTTGGCAACCCCTTTCAATGAAAGTGATTCTCCTCAGTCTCTGCTTGGGGCTACTTCAATAGGACACCCAACCATAGCGATAGCAGTTGGAACTACATTATTGTGCCAAGTTTCAAAGAGCTAGGACAACCGTGTTGATTTAGAGTTCCAACTACATGTATCCATATCGGAGAAAACAGAGTGAAACCTAAACATGAAAACGGATACTGCAAAGGAACGGTTTAACCTAGAAGAACGAAATTTGGTGAGCCAAGTGGCATTGGTGTACTGATCATCACCTGCAAGTATCATCAAGATTGGGTGAAAAAATGTTTGCTGAGATTTCAGGAAACTCGTAGTTTTTTGGAAGCTTGGCAACCCCTTTCAATGAAAGTGATTCTCCTCAGTCTCTGCTTGGGGCTACTTCAAAAGGACACCAACCATAGCGATAGAACTTGGAACTACATTATTGTGCCAAGTTTCAAAGAGCTAGCACAAACCGTCTTTGATTTAGAGTTCCAACTACATGTATCCATATAGGAGAAAACAGAGTGAAACCTAAACATGAAAACGGTTACTGCAAAGGAACGGTTTAACCTAGAAGAACGAAATTTGGTGAGCCAAGTGGGATTGGTGTACTGATCATTACCTGCCAGTATCATCAAGATTGGGTGAAAAAATGTTTGCTGAGATTTCCGGAAACTCGTAGTTTTTTGGAAGCTTGGCAACCCCTTTCAATGAAAGTGATTCTCGTCAGTCTCTGCTTGGGGCTATTTCAATAGGACACCAACCAATGCGATAGAACTTGGAACTACATTATTGTGCCAAGTTTCAAAGAGCTAGCAAAAACCGCGCTTGATTTTGAGTTCCAAATACATGTATCCATATAGGAGAAAACAGAGTGAAACCTAAACATGAAAACGGTTACTGCAAAGGAACGGTTTAACCTAGAAGAACGAAATTTGGTGAGCCAAGTGGGATTGATGTACTGATCATTACCTGCCAGTATCATCAAGATTGGGTGAAAAAATGTTTCCTGAGATTTCAGGAAACTCGTAGTTTTTTGGAAGCTTGGCAACCCCTTTCAATGAAACTGATTCTCGTCAGTCTCTGCTTGGGCTACTTCAAAAGGACACCAACCATTGCGATAGAACTTGGAACTACATTATTGTGCCAAGTTTCAAAGAGCTAGCACAAACCGTCTTTGATTTAGATTTCCAACTACATGTATCCATATAGGAGAAAACAGAGTGAAACCTAAACATGAAAACGGTTACTGCAAAGGAACGGTTTAATCTAGAAGAACGAAATTTTGGTGACCAAGTGGGATTGGTGTCGTAATCATTACCTGCCAGTATCATCAAGATTGGGTGAAAAAATGTTTTGCTGAGATTTCCGGAAACTCGTAGTTTTTTGGAAACTTGGCAACCCCTTTCAATGAAAGTGATTCTTGTCAGTCTCTGCTTGGGGCTACTGCAATAGGACACCAACCGTACCGATAGAATTGGAACTACATTATTGTGCCAAGTTTCAAAGAGCTAGCACCAACCGTGTTTGATTTAGAGTTCCAACTACATGTATCCATATAGGAGAAAAACAGAGTGAAACCTAAACATGAAAACGGTTACTGCAAAGGAACGGTTTAACCTAGAAGAACGAAATTTGGTGAGCCAAGTGGGATTGGTGTACTGATCATTACCTGCCAGTATCTTCAAGATTGGGTGAAAAAATGTTTGCTGAGATTTCAGGAAACTCGTAGTTTTTTGGAAGCTTGGCAACCCCTTTCAATGAAAGTGATTCTCGTCAGTCTCTGCTTGGGGCTACTTCAATAGGACACCAACCGTACCGATAGAACTTGGAACTACATTATTGTGCCAAGTTTCAAAGAACTAGCACAAACCGTGTTTGATTTAGAGTTCCAACTACATGTATCCATATAGGAGAAAACAGAGTGAAACCTAAATATGAAAACGGTTACTGCAAAGGAACGGTTTAACCTAGAAGAACGAAATTTGGTGAGCCAAGTGGGATTGGTGTCGTGATCATTACCTGCCAGTATCATCAAGATTGGGTGAAAAAATGTTTGCTGAGATTTCCGGAAAATCGTAGTTTTTTGGAAGCTTGGCAACCCCTTTCAATGAAAGTGATTCTCCTCAGTCTCTGCTTGGGGCTACTTCAATAGGACACCAACCATAGCGATAGCAGTTGGAACTACATTATTGTGCCAAGTTTCAAAGAGCTAGCACCAACCGTGTTTGATTTAGAGTTCCAACTACATGTATCCATATAGGAGAAAACAGAGTGAAACCTAAACATGAAAACGGATACTGCAAAGGAACGGTTTAACCTAGAAGAACGAAATTTGGTGAGCCAAGTGGCATTGGTGTACTGATCATTACCTGCAAGTATCATCAAGATTGGGTGAAAAAATGTTTGCTGAGATTTCAGGAAACTCGTAGTTTTTTGGAAGCTTGGCAACCCCTTTCAATGAAAGTGATTCTCCTCAGTCTCTGCTTGGGGCTACTTCAAAAGGACACCAACCATAGCGATAGAACTTGGAACTACATTATTGTGCCAAGTTTCAAAGAGCTAGCACAAACCGTCTTTGATTTAGAGTTCCAACTACATGTATCCATATAGGAGAAAACAGAGTGAAACCTAAACATGAAAACGGTTACTGCAAAGGAACGGTTTAACCTAGAAGAACGAAGTTTGGTGAGCCAAGTGGGATTGGTGTACTGATCATTACCTGCCAGTATCATCAAGATTGGGTGAAAAAATGTTTGCTGAGATTTCCGGAAACTCGTAGTTTTTTGGAAGCTTGGCAACCCTTTCAATGAAAGTGATTCTCGTCAGTCTCTGCTTGGGGCTATTTCAATAGGACACCAACCAAAGCGATAGAACTTGGAACTACATTATTGTGCCAAGTTTCAAAGAGCTAGCAAAAACCGCGCTTGATTTTGAGTTCCAAATACATGTATCCATATAGGAGAAAACAGAGTGAAACCTAAACATGAAAATGGTTACTGCAAAGGAACGGTTTAACCTAGAAGAACGAAATTTGGTGAGCCAAGTGGGATTGGTGTCGTGATCATTACCTGCCAGTATCATCAAGATTGGGCGAAAAAATGTTTGCTGAGATTTCCGGAACCTCGTAGTTTTTTTGAAGCTTGGCAACCCCTTTCAATGAAAGTGATTCTCGTCAGTCTCTGCTTGGGGCTACTTCAATAGGACACCAACCGTACCGATAGAACTTGGAACTACATTATTGTGCCAAGTTTCAAAGAGCTAGCACAAACCGTGTTTGATTTAGAGTTCCAACTACATGTATCCATGTAGGAGAACACAGAGTGAAACCTAAACATGAAAACGGTTACTGCAAAGGAACGGTTTAACCTAGAAGAACGAAATTTGGTGAGCCAAGTGGGATTGGTGTACTGATCATTACCTGCCAGTATCATCAAGATTGGGTGAAAAAATGTTTCCTGAGATTTCAGGAAACTCGTAGTTTTTTGGAAGCTTGGCAACCCCTTTCAATGAAACTGATTCTCGTCAGTCTCTGCTTGGGGCTACTTCATTAGGACACCAACCATAGCGATAGAACTTGGAACTACATTATTGTGCCAAGTTTCAAAGAGCTAGCACAAACCGTGTTTTATTTAGATTTCCAACTACATGTATCCATATAGGAGAAAACAGAGTGAAACCTAAACATGAAAACGGTTACTGCAAAGGAACGGTTTAATCTAGAAGAGCGAAATTTGGTGACCAATGGGATTGGTGTCGTAATCATTACCTGCCAGTATCATCAAGATTGGGTGAAAAAATGTTTGCTGAGATTTCCGGAAACTCGTAGTTTTTTGGAAGCTTGGCAACCCCTTTCAATGAAAGTGATTCTCGTCAGTCTCTGCTTGGGGCTACTTCAATAGGACACCAACCGTACCGATAGAATTGGAACTACATTATTGTGCCAAGTTTCAAAGAGCTAGCACAAACCGTGTTTGATTTAGAGTTCAAAGTACATGTATCCATATAGGAGAAAACAGAGTGAAACCTAAACATGAAAACGGTTACTGCAAAGGAACGGTTTAACCTAGAAGAACGAAATTTGGTGAGCCAAGTGGGATTGGTGTCGTGATCATTACCTGCCAGTATCATCAAGATTGGGTGAAAAAATGTTTGCTGAGATTTCAGGAACCTCGTAGTTTTTTGGAAGCTTGGCAACCCCTTTCAATGAAAGTGATTCTCGTCAGTCTCTGCTTGGGGCTACTTCAATAGGACACAAACCATAATGATAGAACATGGAACTACATTATTGTGCCAAGTTTCAAAGAGCTAGCACAAACCGTGTTTGATTTATAGTTCCAACTACATGTATCCATATAGGAGAAAACAGAGTGAAACCTAAACATGAAAACGGTTACTGCAAAGGAACGGTTTAACCTAGAAGAACGAAATTTGGTGAGCCAAGTGGGATTGGTGTCGTGATCATGACCTGCCAGTATCATCAAGATTGGGTGAAAAAATGTTTGCTGAGATTTCAGGAAACTCGTAGTTTCTTGGAAGCTTGGCAACCCCTTTCAATGAAAGTGATTCTCGTCAGTCTCTGCTTGGGGCTACTTCAATAGGACACCAACCATAGCGATAGAACTTGGAACTACATCATTGTGCCAAGTTTCAAAGAGCTAGCAAAAACCGCGCTTGATTTTGAGTTCCAAATACATGTATCCATATAGGAGAAAACAGAGTGAAACCTAAACATGAAAACGGTTACTGCAAAGGAACGGTTTAACCTAGAAGAACGAAATTTGGTGAGCCAAGTGGGATTGATGTACTGATCATTACCTGCCAGTATCATCAAGATTGGGTGAAAAAATGTTTCCTGAGATTTCAGGAAACTCGTAGTTTTTTGGAAGCTTGGCAACCCCTTTCAATGAAACTGATTCTCGTCAGTCTCTGCTTGGGGCTACTTCATTAGGACACCAACCATAGCGATAGAACTTGGAACTACATTATTGTGCCAAGTTTCAAAGAGCTAGCACAAACCGTGTTTGATTTAGATTTCCAACTACATGTATCCATATAGGAGAAAACAGAGTGAAACCTAAACATGAAAACGGTTACTGCAAAGGAACGGTTTAATCTAGAAGAACGAAATTTGGTGACCAAGTGGGATTGGTGTCGTAATCATTACCTGCCAGTATCATCAAGATTGGGTGAAAAAATGTTTGCTGAGATTTCCGGAAACTCGTAGTTTTTTGGAAGCTTGGCAACCCCTTTCAATGAAAGTGATTCTTGTCAGTCTCTGCTTGGGGCTACTGCAATAGGACACCAACCGTACCGATAGAATTGGAACTACATTATTGTGCCAAGTTTCAAAGAGCTAGCGCCAACCGTGTTTGATTTAGAGTTCCAACTACATGTATCCATATAGGAGAAAACAGAGTGAAACCTAAACATGAAAACGGTTACTGCAAAGGAACGGTTTAACCTAGAAGAACGAAATTTGGTGAGCCAAGTGGGATTGGTGTACTGATCATTACCTGCCAGTATCTTCAAGATTGGGTGAAAAAATGTTTGCTGAGATTTCAGGAAACTCGTAGTTTTTTGGAAGCTTGGCAACCCCTTTCAATGAAAGTGATTCTCGTCAGTCTCTGCTTGGGGCTACTTCAATAGGACACCAACCGTACCGATAGAACTTGGAACTACATTATTGTGCCAAGTTTCAAAGAACTAGCACAAACCGTGTTTGATTTAGAGTTCCAACTACATGTATCCATATAGGAGAAAACAGAGTGAAACCTAAATATGAAAACGGTTACTGCAAAGGAACGGTTTAACCTAGAAGAACGAAATTTGGTGAGCCAAGTGGGATTGGTGTCGTGATCATTACCTGCCAGTATCATCAAGATTGGGTGAAAAAATGTTTGCTGAGATTTCCGGAAATTCGTAGTTTTTTGGAAGCTTGGCAACCCCTTTCAATGAAAGTGATTCTCCTCAGTCTCTGCTTGGGGCTACTTCAAAAGGACACCAACCATAGCGATAGAACTTGGAACTACATTATTGTGCCAAGTTTCAAAGAGCTAGCACAAACCGTCTTTGATTTAGAGTTCCAACTACATGTATCCATATAGGAGAAAACAGAGTGAAACCTAAACATGAAAACGGTTACTGCAAAGGAACGGTTTAACCTAGAAGAACGAAGTTTGTGAGCCAAGTGGGATTGGTGTACTGATCATTACCTGCCAGTATCATCAAGATTGGGTGAAAAAATGTTTGCTGAGATTTCCGGAAACTCGTAGTTTTTTGGAAGCTTGGCAACCCCTTTCAATGAAAGTGATTCTCGTCAGTCTCTGCTTGGGGCTATTTCAATAGGACACCAACCAAAGCGATAGAACTTGGAACTACATTATTGTGCCAAGTTTCAAAGAGCTAGCAAAAACCGCGCTTGATTTTGAGTTCCAAATACATGTATCCATATAGGAGAAAACAGAGTGAAACCTAAACATGAAAAATGGTTACTGCAAAGGAACGGTTTAACCTAGAAGAACGAAATTTGGTGAGCCAAGTGGGATTGGTGTCGTGATCATTACCTGCCAGTATCATCAAGATTTGGGCGAAAAATGTTTGCTGAGATTTCCGGAACCTCGTAGTTTTTTTGAAGCTTGGCAACCCCTTTCAATGAAAGTGATTCTCGTCAGTCTCTGCTTGGGGCTACTTCAATAGGACACCAACCGTACCGATAGAACTTGGAACTACATTATTGTGCCAAGTTTCAAAGAGCTAGCACAAACCGTGTTTGATTTAGAGTTCCAACTACATGTATCCATGTAGGAGAACACAGAGTGAAACCTAAACATGAAAACGGTTACTGCAAAGGAACGGTTTAACCTAGAAGAACGAAATTTGGTGAGCCAAGTGGGATTGGTGTACTGATCATTACCTGCCAGTATCATCAAGATTGGGTGAAAAAATGTTTCCTGAGATTTCAGGAAACTCGTAGTTTTTTGGAAGCCTGGCAACCCCTTTCAATGAAACTGATTCTCGTCAGTCTCTGCTTGGGGCTACTTCATTAGGACACCAACCATAGCGATAGAACATGGAACTACATTATTGTGCCAAGTTTCAAAGAGCTAGCACAAACCGTGTTTTATTTAGATTTCCAACTACATGTATCCATATAGGAGAAAACAGAGTGAAACCTAAACATGAAAACGGTTACTGCAAAGGAACGGTTTAATCTAGAAGAGCGAAATTTGGTGACCAATGGGATTGGTGTCGTAATCATTACCTGCCAGTATCATCAAGATTGGGTGAAAAAATGTTTGCTGAGATTTCCGGAAACTCGTAGTTTTTTGGAAGCTTGGCAACCCCTTTCAATGAAAGTGATTCTCGTCAGTCTCTGCTTGGGGCTACTTCAATAGGACACCAACCGTACCGATAGAATTGGAACTACATTATTGTGCCAAGTTTCAAAGAGCTAGCACAAACCGTGTTTGATTTAGAGTTCCAAGTACATGTATCCATATAGGAGAAAACAGAGTGAAACCTAAACATGAAAACGGTTACTGCAAAGGAACGGTTTAACCTAGAAGAACGAAATTTGGTGAGCCAAGTGGGATTGGTGTCGTGATCATGACCTGCCAGTATCATCAAGATTGGGTGAAAAAATGTTTGCTGAGATTTCAGGAAACTCGTAGTTTCTTGGAAGCTTGGCAACCCCTTTCAATAAGTGATTCTCGTCAGTCTCTGCTTGGGGCTACTTCAATAGGACACAAACCATAGCGATAGAACATGGAACTACATTATTGTGCCAAGTTTCAAAGAGCTAGCACAAACCGTGTTTGATTTATAGTTCCAACTACATGTATCCATATAGGAGAAAACAGAGTGAAACCTAAAAATGAAAACGGTTACTGCAAAGGAACGGTTTAACCTAGAAGAACGAAATTTGGTGAGCCAAGTGGGATTGGTGTCGTGATCATGACCTGCCAGTATCATCAAGATTGGGTGAAAAAATGTTTGCTGAGACTTCAGGAAACTTGTAGTTTTTTGGAAGCTTGGCAACCCCTTTCAATGAAAGTGATTCTCCTCAGTCTCTGCTTGGGGCTACTTCAATAGGACACCAACCATAGCGATAGAACTTGGAACTACATTATTGTGCCAAGTTTCAAAGAGCTAGCACCAACCGTGTTTGATTTAGAGTTCCAACTACATGTATCCATATAGGAGAAAACAGAGTGAAACCTAAACATGAAAAACGGTAACTGCAAAGGAACGGTTTAACCTAGAAGAACGAAATTTGGTGAGCCAAGTGGGATTGGTGTACTGATCATTACCTGCCAGTATCTTCAAGATTGGATGAAAAAATGTTTGCTGAGATTTCCGGAAACTCGTAGTTTTTTGGAAGCTTGGCAACCCCTTTCAATGAAAGTGATTCTCGTCAGTCTCTGCTTGGGGCTACTTCAATAGGACACCAACCGTACCGATAGAACTTGGAACTACATTATTGTGCCAAGTTTCAAAGAGCTAGCACAAACCGTGTTTGATTTATAGTTCCAACTACATGTATCCATATAGGAGAAAACAGAGTGAAACCTAAACATGAAAACGGTTACTGCAAAGGAACGGTTTAACCTAGAAGAACGAAATTTGGTGAGCCAAGTGGGATTGGTGTCGTGATCATGACCTGCCAGTATCATCAAGATTGGGTGAAAAAATGTTTGCTGAGATTTCAGGAAACTCGTAGTTTTTTGGAAGCTTGGCAACCCCTTTCAATGAAAGTGATTCTCCTCAGTCTCTGCTTGGGGCTACTTCAATAGGACACCAACCATAGCGATAGAACTTGAAACTACATTATTGTGCCAAGTTTCAAAGAGCTAGCACCAACCGGGTTTGATTTAGAGTTCCAACTACATTTATCCATATAGGAGAAAACAGAGTGAAATCTAAACATGAAAACGGTAACTGCAAAGGAACGGTTTAACCTAGAAGAAACGAAATTTGGTGAGCCAAGTGGGATTGGTGTACTGATCATTACCTGCCAGTATCTTCAAGATTGGGTGAAAAAATGTTTGCTGAGATTTCAGGAAACTCGTAGTTTTTTGGAAGCTTGGCAACCCCTTTCAATGAAAGTGATTCTCGTCAGTCTCTGCTTGGGGCTACTTCAATAGGACACCAACCGTACCGATAGAACTTGGAACTACATTATTGTGCCAAGTTTCAAAGAACTAGCACAAACCGTGTTTGATTTAGAGTTCCAACTACATGTATCCATATAGGAGAAAACAGAGTGAAACCTAAATATGAAAACGGTTACTGCAAAGGAACGGTTTAACCTAGAAGAACGAAATTTGGTGAGCCAAGTGGGATTGGTGTCGTGATCATTACCTGCCAGTATCATCAAGATTGGGTGAAAAAATGTTTGCTGAGATTTCAGGAAACTCGTAGTTTTTTTGGAAGCTTGGCAACCCCTTTCAATGAAAGTGATTCTCGTCAGTCTCTGCTTGGGGCTACTTCAATAGGACACAAACCATAATGATAGAACATGGAACTACATTATTGTGCCAAGTTTCAAAGAGCTAGCACAAACCGTGTTTGATTTTTAGTTCCAACTACATGTATCCATATAGGAGAAAACAGAGTGAAACCTAAACATGAAAACGGTTACTGCAAAGGAACGGTTTAACCTAGAAGAACGAAATTTGGTGAGCCAAGTGGGATTGGTGTACTCATCATTACCTGCCAGTATCATCAAGATTGGGTGAAAAAATGTTTGCTGAGATTTCCGGAAATTCGTAGTTTTTTGGAAGCTTGGCAACCCCTTTCAATGAAAGTGATTCTCGTCAGTCTCTGCTTGGGGCTACTTCAATAGGACACCAACCATAGCGATAGAACATGGAACTACATTATTGTGCCAAGTTTCAAAGCACTAGCACAAACCGTGTTTGATTTAGAGTTCCAACTACATGTATCCATATAGGAGAAAACAGAGTGAAACCTAAACATGAAAACGGTTACTGCAAAGAAACGGTTTAATCTAGAAGAACGAAATTTGGTGAGCCAAGTGGGATTGGTGTACTGATCATTACCGGCCAGTATCATCAAGATTGGGTCAAAAAATGTTTGCTGAGATTTCCGGAAACTCGTAGTTTTTTTGGAAGCTTGGCAACCCCTTTCAATGAAAGTGATTCTCGTCAGTCTCTGCTTGGGGCTATTTCAATAGGACACCAACCATAGTGATAGAACTTGGAACTACATTATTGTGCCAAGTTTCAAAGAGCTAGCACAAACCGTGTTTGCTTTAGAGTTCCAACTACATGTATCCATATAGGAGAAAACAGAGTGAAACCTAAACATGAAAACGGTTACTGCAAAGGAACGGTTTAACCTAGAAGAACGAAATTTGGTGAGCCAAGTGGGATTGGTGTACTGATCATTACCTGCCAGTATCTTCAAGATTGGGTGAAAAATGTTTGCTGAGATTTCAGGAAACTCGTAGTTTTTTGGAAGCTGGCAACCCCTTTCAATGAAAGTGATTCTCGTCAGTCTCTGCTTGGGGCTACTTCAATAGGACACCAACCGTACCGATAGAACTTGGAACTACATTATTGTGCCAAGTTTCAAAGAACTAGCACAAACCGTGTTTGATTTAGAGTTCCAACTACATGTATCCATATAGGAGAAAACAGAGTGAAACCTAAATATGAAAACGGTTACTGCAAAGGAACGGTTTAACCTAGAAGAACGAAATTTGGTGAGCCAAGTGGGATTGGTGTCGTGATCATTACCTGCCAGTATCATCAAGATTGGGTGAAAAAATGTTTGCTGAGATTTCCGGAAAATCGTAGTTTTTTGGAAGCTTGGCAACCCCTTTCAATGAAAGTGATTCTCCTCAGTCTCTGCTTGGGGCTACTTCAATAGGACACCAACCATAGCGATAGCAGTTGGAACTACATTATTGTGCCAAGTTTCAAAGAGCTAGCACCAACCGTGTTTGATTTAGAGTTCCAACTACATGTATCCATATAGGAGAAAACAGAGTGAAACCTAAACATGAAAACGGATACTGCAAAGGAACGGTTTAACCTAGAAGAACGAAATTTGGTGAGCCAAGTGGCATTGGTGTACTGATCATTACCTGCAAGTATCATCAAGATTGGGTGAAAAAATGTTTGCTGAGATTTCAGGAAACTCGTAGTTTTTTGGAAGCTTGGCAACCCCTTTCAATGAAAGTGATTCTCCTCAGTCTCTGCTTGGGGCTACTTCAAAAGGACACCAACCATAGCGATAGAACTTGGAACTACATTATTGTGCCAAGTTTCAAAGAGCTAGCACAAACCGTCTTTGATTTAGAGTTCCAACTACATGTATCCATATAGGAGAAAACAGAGTGAAACCTAAACATGAAAACGGTTACTGCAAAGGAACGGTTTAACCTAGAAGAACGAAGTTTGGTGAGCCAAGTGGGATTGGTGTACTGATCATTACCTGCCAGTATCATCAAGATTGGGTGAAAAAATGTTTGCTGAGATTTCCGGAAACTCGTAGTTTTTTGGAAGCTTGGCAACCCCTTTCAATGAAAGTGATTCTCGTCAGTCTCTGCTTGGGGCTATTTCAATAGGACACCAACCAAAGCGATAGAACTTGGAACTACATTATTGTGCCAAGTTTCAAAGAGCTAGCAAAAACCGCGCTTGATTTTGAGTTCCAAATACATGTATCCATATAGGAGAAAACAGAGTGAAACCTAAACATGAAAACGGTTACTGCAAAGGAACGGTTTAACCTAGAAGAACGAAATTTGGTGAGCCAAGTGGGATTGGTGTACTGATCATTACCTGCCAGTATCATCAAGATTGGGTGAAAAAATGTTTGCTGAGATTTCCGGAAAATCGTAGTTTTTTGGAAGCTTGGCAACCCCTTTCAATGAAAGTGATTCTCCTCAGTCTCTGCTTGGGGCTACTTCAATAGGACACCAACCATAGCGATAGCAGTTGGAACTACATTATTGTGCCAAGTTTCAAAGAGCTAGGACCAACCGTGTTTGATTTAGAGTTCCAACTACATGTATCCATATAGGAGAAAACAGAGTGAAACCTAAACATGAAAACGGATACTGCAAAGGAACGGTTTAACCTAGAAGAACGAAATTTGGTGAGCCAAGTGGCATTGGTGTACTGATCATCACCTGCAAGTATCATCAAGATTGGGTGAAAAAATGTTTGCTGAGATTTCAGGAAACTCGTAGTTTTTTGGAAGCTTGGCAACCCCTTTCAATGAAAGTGATTCTCCTCAGTCTCTGCTTGGGGCTACTTCAAAAGGACACCAACCATAGCGATAGAACTTGGAACTACATTATTGTGCCAAGTTTCAAAGAGCTAGCACAAACCGTCTTTGATTTAGAGTTCCAACTACATGTATCCATATAGGAGAAAACAGAGTGAAACCTAAACATGAAAACGGTTACTGCAAAGGAACGGTTTAACCTAGAAGAACGAAATTTGGTGAGCCAAGTGGGATTGGTGTACTGATCATTACCTGCCAGTATCATCAAGATTGGGTGAAAAAATGTTTGCTGAGATTTCCGGAAACTCGTAGTTTTTTGGAAGCTTGGCAACCCCTTTCAATGAAAGTGATTCTCGTCAGTCTCTGCTTGGGGCTATTTCAATAGGACACCAACCAATGCGATAGAACTTGGAACTACATTATTGTGCCAAGTTTCAAAGAGCTAGCAAAAACCGCGCTTGATTTTGAGTTCCAAATACATGTATCCATATAGGAGAAAACAGAGTGAAACCTAAACATGAAAACGGTTACTGCAAAGGAACGGTTTAGCCTAGAAGAACGAAATTTGGTGAGCCAAGTGGGATTGATGTACTGATCATTACCTGCCAGTATCATCAAGATTGGGTGAAAAAATGTTTCCTGAGATTTCAGGAAACTCGTAGTTTTTTGGAAGCTTGGCAACCCCTTTCAATGAAACTGATTCTCGTCAGTCTCTGCTTGGGATACTTCATTAGGACACCAACCATTGCGATAGAACTTGGAACTACATTATTGTGCCAAGTTTCAAAGAGCTAGCACAAACCGTCTTGATTTAGATTTCCAACTACATGTATCCATATAGGAGAAAACAGAGTGAAACCTAAACATGAAAATGGTTACTGCAAAGGAACGGTTTAATCTAGAAGAACGAAATTTGGTGACCAAGTGGGATTGGTGTCGTAATCATTACCTGCCAGTATCATCAAGATTGGGTGAAAAAATGTTTGCTGAGATTTCCGGAAACTCGTAGTTTTTTGGAAACTTGGCAACCCCTTTCAATGAAAGTGATTCTTGTCAGTCTCTGCTTGGGGCTACTGCAATAGGACACCAACCGTACCGATAGAATTGGAACTACATTATTGTGCCAAGTTTCAAAGAGCTAGCACCAACCGTGTTTGATTTAGAGTTCCAACTACATGTATCCATATAGGAGAAAACAGAGTGAAACCTAAACATGAAAACGGTTACTGCAAAGGAACGGTTTAACCTAGAAGAACGAATTTGGTGAGCCAAGTGGGATTGGTGTACTGATCATTACCTGCCAGTATCTTCAAGATTGGGTGAAAAAATGTTTGCTGAGATTTCAGGAAACTCGTAGTTTTTTGGAAGCTTGGCAACCCCTTTCAATGAAAGTGATTCTCGTCAGTCTCTGCTTGGGGCTACTTCAATAGGACACCAACCGTACCGATAGAACTTGGAACTACATTATTGTGCCAAGTTTCAAAGAACTAGCACAAACCGTGTTTGATTTAGAGTTCCAACTACATGTATCCATATAGGAGAAAACAGAGTGAAACCTAAATATGAAACGGTTACTGCAAAGGAACGGTTTAACCTAGAAGAACGAAATTTGGTGAGCCAAGTGGGATTGGTGTCGTGATCATTACCTGCCAGTATCATCAAGATTGGGTGAAAAAATGTTTGCTGAGATTTCCGGAAAATCGTAGTTTTTTGGAAGCTTGGCAACCCCTTTCAATGAAAGTGATTCTCCTCAGTCTCTGCTTGGGGCTACTTCAATAGGACACCAACCATAGCGATAGCAGTTGGAACTACATTATTGTGCCAAGTTTCAAAGAGCTAGCACCAACCGTGTTTGATTTAGAGTTCCAACTACATGTATCCATATAGGAGAAAACAGAGTGAAACCTAAACATGAAAACGGATACTGCAAAGGAACGGTTTAACCTAGAAGAACGAAATTTGGTGAGCCAAGTGGCATTGGTGTACTGATCATTACCTGCAAGTATCATCAAGATTGGGTGAAAAAATGTTTGCTGAGATTTCAGGAAACTCGTAGTTTTTTGGAAGCTTGGCAACCCCTTTCAATGAAAGTGATTCTCCTCAGTCTCTGCTTGGGGCTACTTCAAAAGGACACCAACCATAGCGATAGAACTTGGAACTACATTATTGTGCCAAGTTTCAAAGAGCTAGCACAAACCGTCTTTGATTTAGAGTTCCAACTACATGTATCCATATAGGAGAAAACAGAGTGAAACCTAAACATGAAAACGGTTACTGCAAAGGAACGGTTTAACCTAGAAGAACGAAGTTTGGTGAGCCAAGTGGGATTGGTGTACTGATCATTACCTGCCAGTATCATCAAGATTGGGTGAAAAAATGTTTGCTAAGATTTCCGGAAACTCGTAGTTTTTTGGAAGCTTGGCAACCCCTTTCAATGAAAGTGATTCTCGTCAGTCTCTGCTTGGGCTATTTCAATAGGACACCAACCAAAGCGATAGAACTTGGAACTACATTATTGTGCCAAGTTTCAAAGAGCTAGCAAAAACCGCGCTTGATTTTGAGTTCCAAATACATGTATCCATATAGGAGAAAACAGAGTGAAACCTAAACATGAAAATGGTTACTGCAAAGCAACGGTTTAACCTAGAAGAACGAAATTTGGTGAGCCAAGTGGGATTGGTGTCGTGATCATTACCTGCCAGTAT
>NW_027552236.1:0-36392 GCF_045843805.1 Urocitellus parryii
TGTGTGCAGAATTTAATAAGGGGGAGTCTGCAGAGAGGGAAGAAGAGGCCCCCATAGGTCAGGAGAGGGACAAGGGTGGTTAAGAGAGAGAGAGAGAGAGAGAGAGAGAGAGGGGAGAGAGAGAGAGAGAGAGGGAAGTGCCTATTCTTCCACCCCCCAGTACCTCCCGCTCATGAACCAGGTTCCAGAGAGTCCACCGTGACCATGAAGGTTGTGGTGGGGTGCGTTTTCTCCTCCAGATTGGGCGTCAGAGGTTTGCTGGACGATTATGGTCAGAGCCCCTGCGTAGCCCGTCTGAAGTTGGATACCCGATAGGGGAATCACCTACTGAAGAGTCGGTGTTGTGCCGAAAGAGTGGACCTGGAAGGCAAGCCTTGAGAGAGGGTTCCCTCGAGCAGTGAGGCATTCCCCCTCCTGGGTTTTGGCACCAATGAAAGAACGAGCAAGGCTTGCCGTCGGAGAAAATGCCCTTTATTGAGGAACAGCTCAGCATAGTTATAGAGCTGGGGGTGGTTTGACAGTTGGCATGGGGTGCTTTCTGATTGGTGGGTAAGGATCATGTGAGCCAGCAGGGCTAGTCTGATTGGTGGGTAAGGATCATGTGAGCCAGCAGGGCTAGTCTGATTGGTGGGTAAGGATCATGTGAGCCAGCAGGGCTCACCATTGGACGGCTCTTCTTGGGAGATGGGGAAGTTAGTCTTTGGAGCTGGGGCAACTCCTAACAGTGATGATGGTGATGATGGTGGGGATGGTGAGGATGGTGATGATGGTGGGGATGGTGAGGATGGTGGGGATGGTGGGGATGGTGGGGATGGTGGGGATGGTGGGGATGGTGGGGATGGTGATGATGGTGGGGATGGTGGGGATGGTGGGGATGGTGGGGATGGTGAGGATGGTGTGTATGGTGTGTATGGTGGGGATGGTGAGGATGGTGGGGATGGTGAGGATGGTGTGTATGGTGGGGATGGTGATGATGGTGGGGATGGTGGGGATGGTGGGGATGGTGATGATGGTGTGTATGGTGGGGATGGTGGGGATGGTGGGGATGGTGATGATGGTGAGGATGGTGAGGATGGTAGGGATGGTGAGGATGGTGGGGATGGTGGGGATGGTGGAGATGGTGGGGATGGTGGGGATGGTGATGATGGTGGGGATGGTGATGATGGTGGGGATGGTGGGGATGGTGGGGATGGTGGGGATGGTGAGGATGGTGTGTATGGTGTGTATGGTGGGGATGGTGAGGATGGTGGGGATGGTGAGGATGGTGTGTATGGTGGGGATGGTGATGATGGTGGGGATGGTGGGGATGGTGGGGATGGTGATGATGGTGTGTATGGTGGGGATGGTGGGGATGGTGGGGATGGTGGGGATGGTGATGATGGTGAGGATGGTGAGGATGGTAGGGATGGTGGGGATGGTGGGGATGGTGGGGATGGTGGGGATGGTGATGATGGTGAGGATGGTGGGGATGGTGGGGATGGTGATGATGGTGGGGATGGTGATGATGGTGGGGATGGTGGGGATGGTAGGGATGGTGGGGATGGTGGAGATGGTGGGGATGGTGGGGATGATGGGGATGGTGAGGATGGTGGGGATGGTGGGGATGGTGAGGATGGTGGGGATGGTGGGGATGGTGAGGATGGTGAGGATGGTGGGGATGGTGGGGATGGTGAGGATGGTGGGGATGGTGGTAGCAATGGTGCTGGTGATAGCAATGGTGATGGTGAAGGTGATGGTGATGGTGGTGGTGAAGGTTATGGAGTGGTGATGGTGATGGTGGTGGTGGTGGTGGTGGTCATGGTGAAAGTGATGATGAAGGTGATGATGGTGGTGGTGGTGAAGGTGATGGTGGTGGTGATGACCATGGTGGTAGTCATGGTGATGGTGACTCTGTGCAGGGCATTGGGCCAAGTTAGCACTCCACCCATGTTCTGTCTGTTTCTTGCCACAACCCTATGAGGGAGAAAAGTCATTTCTATTGCAAGACAAAGAGGCAGAGGAAGAATGGGGTCTTTGTACCCCATAAGTAGTGAGGGTATTGGCTCTTGGGACATGAGTCCAAAGACTTCAGACAGACAGTGCCCGTCCCTCTTTTTGGCTATGTTCCCAGCCTGAAAAACTGTACAACAGCCATTTCCAGTAAGCCTGCAGCCCTGCACTGGCCTTTCTGGTCTTCCCAGGCAGAAGTCCATGGCAAATGCCAAGCAAAGCAGGGAGCCCTGAAGGATGGCACCCATCAAGAGGGACATGAGAAGGGCTGGGCTTGGCCAAGTCAGCTTGTTGTTGACAGATCACATTTAGCAAGATTTTTATGTGCATTATTTCAATTTGTCCTTAATATAATCCTGAAAGTGACCATTAATTTTATTCATTCATTCAGAAGAAAAGGCAGGCTTAGGGAATAATGGATTTGCTGAAATCTAGGCATTTGGTAAAATGTTCAGAGTTGGGATTTGAACTCAGATTTGTTTCACTAAAGCTTGAACCAGGTGAAGAAGGGAAAGGCATCAGGAGAAGTAGGAGGACAGAACAGATTTGGGCAGGAGCAGTTTGAATGGTGGGATCTGGAAGTCCCTGGGCTGCAGAGCAGGTGGGATTTCCAGGCAGCACTGCGGGGACACCTGATTGCACCTCAGAGGTTTAGGTTGGTTTAACATTTGTTGCCAGCTGCCTGGAAAAGGGTGGGCATCGCCTTCCAGGAGTGTCCAGATGAGGGGCCCATGGGCTGTGCATGGTCCTCCAGAGCAGCTTGCAGAACCTCCTACTACAGTAAAAAATCAATGTAGGTTGTTTTTCTAATCCCCAAAGCACACCCCACATGGCAGGGTCTCAACCTACAAAATGCTGACATCTTGCAACCCCTCCCTCTCAGGGCAGGCCCAGGGCCTTGCACCATGGACAAGAGGACCTGCTGTCCAGGCTGCACATGGAGGGCAGCTGGCAGGGCTTCTGTGAGCGGCTTTCTTGCCTCCTCTAGCTGGGGCTTTTCCTTTGTGTCCTGTAGGGGATCCAGAGTTCGTCAGGGACATAAAAGAGAAGTGCTGCTACGTGGCCTTGGACTTCAACAAGGAGAAGTCCAAAGATAACCTGCTGTCCTGCCAAAACAAATTCCTGCTTCCTGATGGCCAGGAGATCACCCTCAGGCAGGAGCATTTCCTCTGCCCGGAGGTGCTCTTCCAGCCCAGCCTCATAGGTGGGTCTGCAGGGAAGGCAGCAGGACAGGCCCTGGGGGCCTGGGAAAGGAGGTGCTGGGCCCAGGAGGAGGTCCTGTTTGAGGGGCAGACAGGCTCCTCTGGTATTAGCTGTCTCTCGCCAGGTGCCCACTGTGTGCCCCTGGCCTTGTGGACCCTTGGAGATGGGGGCCTTTTCTCTGCCCCCATCTCCTGTCCGCCTGCCTTACAGAGGAGGAAACTCACCCCAGGAGTCTTGAATCATTTGCCAAGAGTGGTGCGTGACTCCACTGGGCTGCAGGTCTTCCTGGGTGCATTATAGTTTTAAAACTCCACCTACTTACAAAATAATTTGCATACAAAAATGCTGATAATTGAGGCAGAAAGGTGAAACCTGTAGATTTGGAGGGAATCGGAAAGATCTGGCTGACCAGGAGGTTTGAAATGAGCCTCCAGCTGAGTAACCTCGGCAGGCAGGCAGCACTGACGAGGACAAGAGGCGGATGACAGAGTCACAGGAAAGGGGAGATGAATTTGCTGGGGAGTCCTGGAAACAAGTGCTCCATGGAATCCCCTTCTTGGAATGACTGTGACATTTGTGTGGGATGCAGAGGTGTAAAACCCGGGCTCTTTCCCAGGACTTTCCCAGCGGTCCTGGGTAGGTTAGGGGGTTGGCTGTTGCCCTGCGTGCCTGGAAGCACCCAGTCTTAAAACCACACACACACACACACACACACCCTGGAATATCGTGAGGACAGACAAGTCACTGGAGCCCTTCTGCCACTGCATCCAAGTCCTCTTCAGGGTCTGGGTGGATCCTGGACAGGGTTCAGGGCCGGCAGAGCCTCCTGCCAGGCAGGCTGAGCCGCCCCTGTGAGTAGCTCCTCAACCTTGGCCAAGGCACCCAGTGTAAGGAAGGACAGAGGCTCAGAGGCGCATGGCGTCTAAGATGGCCACACACCAGTGCTGCTGTCATTCTGTGGGCTCAAGAGTGTCGCTCAGAATTCTTGTCCAAAGGCTCCGAGCAGGACGCTGCCCCTGCCGAGCCTTTCAGAACATAGTCATACGGAGCACGAGAGACTGACACCCCAGCACCCCTGGAGGATGCACTGCTCTGTGGGCCGGCAGAGTCAGTCCTATGGGGTTGCTGCCAGGCTCCCTTCACCACCTTGTGGATGCTCACCTGGCCTTACCTGGGGACATCGAAGTCCTCTGCTGCACCGGGGGAGGGGGATATGGGCGCCCTGCAGGGCCTGATGCCCATTCCATCAGCTGCAAGGGAGGGCTGGGTATGGGGCAGGCCTCCAGCCCCCAGGGCTTCTCTCTCCCCTCCTGGCAGAGAGGAACAGCCTGGGCATGCCCATGACCGTCTTCCGCTGCATCTCCTCCTGTCACCCCCGCCAGTGGAAGACCCTCTTTCACCACATAATCCTGTCTGGAGGGACCGGCTCCTGCTCGGGGCTGCGGTCACGGCTGCAGAGAGAAATAGCCAACCTGGTTTGCCCAGCACACGACATCCAGGTGAGGGTCCCAAGCCACCTGGGTTCATGCTCAGACATTTCTAGAGCGCCCCATTGGAGCCAGCTGTGGGTCCTGGCATTGGGGGACGCATCCACAGACCGACACGACCCAGATCCTTGAGCTTCCGCTGCAGGGGTGGAAGCAGGAACAGGCAGACACCGTGGGGGGGAGGGACGGTGTGGCCAAGGGGCAGGGGAGGCAGGAGGCGGAGCCGGGGCAGTGCAGGCGCAGCTGGTGAAGGCCCTGGAGAGGCGAGGCTGGCTTCCCGAGGGGGGCAGGGAGGTGCTGGGGCTAGTGAGCAGGGCAGAGAGGGCCAGGCCTTCACCCGAGAAGACCCGAGACCACCACGACCTGGCAGAGGAATACCATGCAGCCCGGGCAGAGGGCGGCCCAGCCTCCTGGGCAAGAGCGGGCTGTCCCCGGTGTGGGGTGGACTGTCCTTGGTGAGGGGTGGACTGTCCTCAGGTGTGGGGTGGACTGTCCTTGGTGAGGGGTGGACTGTCCTCAGGTGAGGGGTGGACTGTCCTCAGGTGTGGGGTGGACTGTCCTCAGGGGAGGGTGGACTGTCCTCAGGGGGGGGAGGACTCTCCTCAGATGAGAGTGGACTCTCCTCAGGTGTGGGGTGGACTGTCCTCAGGTGAGGGGTGGACTGTCCTCAGGTGTGGACTGTCCTCAGGTATGGATAGTCAGGTGTGGGTGGACTCTCCTCAGGTGTGGGGTAGACTGACCTCAGGTATGGGGTGGACTGTTCTCAGGTGTGGACAGTCCTCAGATGTGAGGTGGACTGTCCTCATATGTGAGGTGGACTGTCCTCAGATGTGAGGTGGACTGTCTTCAGGTGTGGGGTGGACTGTCCTCAGGTGTGGGTGGACTGACTCAGGTGTGGGGTGGACTCTCCTCAGGTGTGGGGTGGACTCTCCTCAGATGAGAGGTGGACTGTCCTCAGGTGTGGACTGTCCTCAGGTGTGGATAGTCAGGTGTGGGGTGGACTGTCCTCAGGTGTGGGGTGGACTGTCCTCAGGGGAGGGTGGACTGTCCTCAGGGGAGGGAGGACTCTCCTCAGATGAGAGTGGACTCTCCTCAGGTGTGGGGTGGACTGTCCTCAGGTGAGGGGTGGACTGTCCTCAGGTGTGGACTGTCCTCAGGTGTGGACTATCCTCAGGTGAGGGTGGACTGTCCTCAGGTGTGGATAGTCAGGTGTGGGGTGGCCTGTCCTCAGGTGTGGACTGTCCTCAGGTGTGGGGTGGACTGTCCTCAGGTGTGGATAGTCAGGTGTGGGGTGGTCTGTCCTCAGGTGTGGACTGTCCTCAGGTGTGGGGTGGACTGTCCTCAGGTGAGGGTGGCCTGTCCTCAGGTGTGGGGTGGCCTGTCCTCAGGTGTGGGGTGGACTGTCCTCAGGTGTGGGGTGGACTGTCCTCAGGGGAGGGTGGACTGTCCTCAGGTGTGGACTGTCCTCAGGCGTGGGGCGCGTACTGCCAGGAAGTAGGACTGCGGGGTCTGGAGCAGGCCCTGCAGCTTGGGGCCATCCCTCTGCAGCGTGCAGCCTCCAGCCCACCGCAGCCCAGTCCCTTGGTTGAAATGCAGTCCTTTCTCGCCCCTGGGGACCCCCGTGGTGAGCTGCCCTCTCTGGTGGCTCTTGCTTGGCTTCTGGCCTCTCAGCCTTTGCTGCCGCGGGGCTCCTGGGACGGCCGTGTGATGCCCTCCTCGTGGCTCTGGGTCCTTCCGTCTTACCTGCGGGTCTGGAGCTGGCTACAAGCTCCATGGGCCAAGTCGTCGTGGCTCAGGTGTGGCCTTCGCGGTCAGCTCTCAGTGACACCTCTCTGCCCGTCTGCCACCCTTCAAGACTGCCCTGTGTCCTCTCTGGGGTGGGGACCTCTGCATGCTAACTGGGGGGGAGAGTGAGCAGTGGGCTCAGAATCTCCCTCCCTTTCTAACCCTCGGCCACCAGAAGGCACTGAGGCCACCTCCTGGCAGGGCCCACGGGCAGCAGTGTGGACTTGCCCTGCGCCCTCAGCTCCCCAGGCCTCTCTGAGGCCTCTCCGTTCCTGGGCTCTTGGACTGGGCTGCAGGCAGGACCCTCCAGAGAGAACTTGGTGGCCCGTGTCCTCGGTGCACCTTGCACTGCCCGCTGAAGTCACCTGCCCCTGCCCTCCCTCCTCTTTAGTGTGGGCCAGGCTGCTGTGTGAAAGTCAACGAGGCAGTGGCCCTTGTTCCCCCAGCCAGTGGTGACCAACATGAGCCCTGCTTCCCACCTGCCACCCTCAGCCTCACACTGAGGTGCTGTCCCTCCCCTTCTTCCTAAGACCCAGGCGCCCCATGAAGCACCACAAGGGGCGCCACAACGCTCCTCGGGGAGCTGGACAGAGCCTGCTGCCCCTGCAGGCTTCCCCGCGTCACCCCGCGTCACCCCGCGATGTGGAAGACTGGGAGTGACAGAGGAAGCTGGTCCCTGCCACCTAATTTCCTGAGCCTGCAGCCCTCAGGCCCTCTGACATGAAGCTGCGGACTTTTTCATCCTAGTGGACGATGCCTCCCCTAACTCCGTGTCCCCAACTCTGTTCCTGACACCCTCCTTCCTGCCCTCCAGAGCCTTGCCCAAGATGACCTTTCACAAAATCAAAGAGGAAGGCTACCAAAGCCCGAGGGCACACCAGTCAGCTGAGTGCCATCAGTCTCTTGGCCACAATTGCAAAGGGGGTCTGTGGGGCCATCTTTGTCCTGCAGAGTGTGGCTGGGCTGCCCTGCACCAGCCCTTCCGTCCTCCCATCGCCCACCCCAAGCCCTCTCCACGGAGCTGGGAGGTGTCTCTCGTCTGCCTGGTCTCTCTCCTTTGACCCGTGCCTGGACCTGGACAGGGGAGGGAGGCAGATGGCCTGGAGCACCCAGGAGGCTCAGGGAAGTGCTCACCTGAAGAAGAGCGAGCCCCGTCCCCCGCCCGCTCACCCGCCTGGGAGAAGAACCGGCTCTCGACAGCCGGCCAGCCCTGACGTGACGTGGTCACACGGGGAGTGTCCACTCTGTGGTGGTGCGAGAGCCATCGTGTGGGTCGACTGGAATCGGGAACTTGGACCTTTTCCCAGGCAGCAGGGGGTGGCTCGGCCCTGGCTCCTGCTCAGCCCCGCCATGGCGGCAGCAAGACTCGCACCCTGGCGGCTCTGGAGGTGGAGCTGGGGTGTTCTGCAGGCAGGGCTCCCCGCGGCTCCCTCTCCAAGGCCTTCCTGCTGGGACCGGGGCCCACCCACGTCCCTCTCCAGCTCTCATGAATGTTCTTAGCTGAACTTTTTTGCCATTATTATTATTTTGGGATACTCTTTCTTTCTCTTAGAATCATTTATAAATGGGGGTTTGGGGCCAGAAATACGGGTAAACTCTAGGACCTCGTGGACGTGTTGACAGGCTGCCCGTGGACACACCAGCGGCTTGGTTTCACCCCCTTGGCCAGCCTGAGAGATGGGGAAAGTACTGTCCCTCTCTTTCTCCTCTTCTAAAACATCTTCCCACAATTGCCTGTTCCAACCTGTGGCCACGGTTTCTATGGGTATTTGCTTTCTTCTTAGTGCACCCAGCACCCAGGTGTGTCTGCTCCTGAGTGTGTTTGGATAAGGTGCAGATGGAGTGGGTGACTCCGCAGAGGCTCCGGGCGCCTGGCATGGGCCGTGCTCCCTACCTGAAGGGCTGACCTGGAACCCACGGCCCCTTCTCCCCCGACCCTCCGTCTCCCTCCCTCTTAAAATCACAGTGATACGTGTCGTAACTGAAACCAGCCACGGGGTCCGAGCCGAGCACAGTTCTGTGGGTGACAGAGCCAGCAGGTGTCTTGTCTCCCCCCACCGCACCCGAATCCCCCCCCCCAGCTTCCCCGTGCACACCCCGAGGCTGGGACTCGGCTCTCCGATGTCTCAGAATAACCGTCGTGTGGCACGCTGTGCCTGTGCACCTTACTGAAAGTCTGAGACCAGAGGACGACAAGCCCCTGTAGAGCTGTCCCTGTAGAGCTGTAGCCGACTGGGCTTCTTCTCCTCCCCTCCCCCTGCTGCCCTACCTTCCAGGTGTACACCTCTCCATATGCCAAGTACGGGGCCTGGGTAGGTGGCTCCATCCTGTGCTCGCTTTCCACATTCGAGGACATGTGGGTGACCAACAAAGAGTATGAAGACATGGGATCCTCTGTCGTGTGCAGAAGAAGCATCTGATACGTAACTATAAGGGGCCCCTCACCCGTGTCGTCCACCCAAGTCCAGGACAAAGTGGGCCAGAGTGCAGAGCCCGCTCACACACAAGGTCCTTCCTCCCCTGGCTGCCAGTAAACAGGTCACCAAGGGACAGCGTGTCTCTTCCTGATCCCCCTCCCTGCCTCCCAGCCGGGACAGCAGCACACGCCCCCGACCTCAGCACCATAAACAGGCGGCCCTCAAGCTGGTGGCTGTGCCTTGGGGTGGCCAGGGCTCCTCCGGCACTGCCCGCCCCGGGGGTGTATGGGCAGAGCAGGGCCTCTGCAGCGTGTCCTGGCCCTCCGCGGGTGTCTTGGTCCATTTAGAAATAATGGAGGTTTATGTGGCTCCTGGTTCTGGAGGCCGGGAGTCCTGGAGTGTGGTGCTGGGGTCTGGCGAGGGCTGGAGCTGCGTCACCACATGGCAGAGGGATCACAGGGAGAGACATTAATGCCATCACGAGGCCCCACCCCAGGGCCTCACCTGACCCTGTCACCCCTCCAAGGGCCCCTCTCCACATGCCAGGAGGGGCTGCATTTCCACCAGGGGACTTAGGGGCACCCAGCCACCGGCCACAGCTGCACTCCCAGTGGGGCACTCCAGACAGAAGGATACCCAGCACAGCTCCCGGGCCCCCACACCAGCCCCAGAGGTGCCCCTGCCAGGCCCGGCCCACGAAGGGACAGCACAGGAGCTCTGGTGGCGTGAAAGCGCAGTTGCGATGGGGTCCAGGGCGCAGTGGGAGGGGCGTTGGTCCTGGAGGAGCCGGGTCCCGCGGGATTGCGGTAAGCGGTGTCTCAGAGCTGATTTCAGGGTAAGTGGACTGGGGCTGAGCAGGTAGCTGCTGGATCCAGGGTATTTATCTATTTATTGGGTCCAGGGATTGAACTCAGGGGCACCCGACCACTGAACCCCATCCCCAGCCCTATTTTGTATTTTATGTAGAGACAGGGTCTCACTGAGTTGCATAGGGCCTCACTAAGTTGCTGAGGCTGGCTTTGAACCCGCGATCCTCCTGCCTCAGCCTCCCGAGCTGCTGGGATGACAGGTGTGCACCACCTCTCCTGGCTTGGATCAGGGTCATTTAGGTGGAACGGGGAGCTTGAATCTGTAAGTAAATCTGGTAAGAGAGCTGGGCAGGAGCAGAGGGACATGGAGAAAAAGGAACCACGCACCTTGGAGGAGGAGCCGCCAAGGCCCAAAGCAGCGTCCACACAGGCTGCTGCTCAGCTGGAATGCTCCGGGGACCTGGAGTCCCACTGCCTGGCCCAATGACAGAATGGCCCACCTGACTGCGTCCACCGGGAGCCCAGGGAAACCCGCTCAGACCTCTAGATCCGCCTGCTTTGGCCGTGCGCTTCTGGTCGGCTGCACAAGCCACTGGTTGGAGGGCCTTTTGCTGCAGACGACCTCTGACCCCGTGACCATGGTAACCGTGTGGAGGTTACTTTCTGGGACCTAGAGGTCGTTTCTGTTGCGACCACTGACTCTTCACTAAGGCCTGCACAGGTGTCCCACGGGGACCTGGCCTTGGGGGGCCGGAACTCCCCCTCTGGTCACACGGCCTCCACCGCTGTCTGAGGTGGAGGAAGATGGATCACTCCTGTGCAGAACGCTGACTGCCTCCAGCCACTGCCCACTCCTCTGTCACCTGTCGCTTACCCAGGGACGCCCGACCTTGGGGAGGTGGTCACACATGGCTCTCCCGGGAACAACCTTCTGTTCTTCCTTGTAACCGCACCTGAGTGCTAGTGGCACAGCCTGCTTGGGGGATCTCAGACCTTCCCTAGGACCGGCGCCCATCACCCAGCACTGCTGACCCCACAGCGGCACCCTGGCCTCTGCCTGGTCTCACAGCAGCCTGGGAACAGGTCCCGGCTTTCACCACGTAGCAGGAGTGTCTCGAAGGCACAAGTGGGATGGCATGTCTCCTGGGCTGAAGGCCCGGAGGACCCCACAGGCCCGTCTCACCCAGGGCAGCCCCTGCCCCATGGAGATAAGGGACATCACCCTGGGGCTGTGTGGGGCTGGGGGACAGTACCATGGCTCCTGAGGTCCTCGTGGAGGTGGGCACCTGGAACAAGAGAAATCGGGGCACAGAAGGACGTCGGCACGTCGCCCTCACAGCGGCTGTTTGCAATGGTCAGAGGCGGAGGCCACGTGTCTGCTGACGGCTGAGTGGATCAGGGGCCGTCCATCCAGAGAGCGGAGTGTTATTCAGCCTTTAGAAGAAAGTAGGCGGGTGGGGTGGCGCACGCCTGTGATCCCAGCTACTTGGGAGGCTGAGGCAGGGGATGGCCAGTTCGAGGCCAGTCTCAGCAACTTAGCGAGACCCTGTCTCAGAAGAAAAAATAAAAAGAGTGGGAGGTGCAGCTCAGGAGGGCAGCCTGGGTTCCATGCCCAGCACTGAAGTGACAACCGTTGTCACAGGAAGAGGGGGAAGGAAGCCTGGCACCCGCGCCACCCGGAAGGACCTCGAGGACCTAGCCACACACAGGACAGGGACCCAGGATTCCACTCGGAGGCCCCGAGGCTTCCGTCCCATCGACACAGAGAGCAGGAGGGTGGGGTCGTGTTTAAAGGGACAGGACCTCAGTTTAGGGGGGAGGTGAGGATGTTTCGTAGGTGGACCATGGTGACGACTGCACACCCATATTCAATGTCACTGTGCACCCCAACAGTCAAGATGCTGAGGTTCATGTGCATGTTACCAAAGAGCCCCGCAGCAGCCTCCCACCCAGGAAGAGCAGGGGAGCCTTTCCTTGGAGTCTCTGCTGGACGCAGGGGAGGTGGTCAGACATGGGGGGTGGTCAGACATGGGAGGTGGTCAGACATGGGAGGTGGTCAGACATGGGGGGTGGTCAGACATGGGGGGTGGTCAGACATGGGAGGTGGTCAGACATGGGGGGTGGTCAGACATGGGGGGTGGTCAGACATGGGAGGTGGTCAGACATGGGGGGTGGTCAGACATGGGAGGTGGTCAGACATGGGGGGGTGGTCAGACATGGGAGGTGGTCAGACATGGGGGGGTGGTCAGACATGGGAGGTGGTCAGACATGGGGGGGTGGTCAGACATGGGGGGTGGTCAGACATGGGAGGTGGTCAGACATGGGGGGTGGTCAGACATGGGGGGTGGTCAGACATGGGAGGTGGTCAGACATGGGGGGTGGTCAGACATGGGAGGTGGTCAGACATGGGGGGTGGTCAGACATGGGAGGTGGTCAGACATGGGAGGTGGTCAGACATGGGAGGTGGTCAGACATGAGGGGTGGTCAGACATGGGGGGTGGTCAGACATGGGAGGTGGTCACACATGGATGTCACCCCACCTCCCCGTCACTCACCCTCTCTGGCCACTGTTCTTTGTGCTGCTCCAGGAGCATGCAGCCTCCCTGGGCCTCCAGCCTTGCCCATGCTGGGCCTCCTGCACACGGGGCCCAGCTCCTCTGCCACTCACTGCCTGCCGTCCTCCGGAAAGTCTCTTTCTTGGAGGTGTCGTCCCTGGCTCTGAGCCTGTCCCACATGGCCCCCTCTTTGTGACCTGCTCTGCTTGGCCTTCATGGCTTTTCACCTCAACATGGTACGCATTTGCCTCTGGGAATTGTCTGTCCCCTGCTGGAATGGCAGATCCCGAGGGCAGGGACTTTGTGTCACCCCTGTGCCCAGTACTGACCCACTGGGAGGCTTAGCAAGTTGAGCAAATGGCTGGGTGAAGGAAGGGAAGAAATCCAGGCAGATGGACAGCCTCTGGACACCGGGCGGACAGCACCAATGGGGCCCCCAGGAGGCGATCCCTGGAGGCAATGGGATGTGAATCGATGCTCAAACCTCCTGTGGATTTCTTCAGATGTGGCAGAACGGTGGGTTCCACAGGCTGAGATGCAGGCAAGACGGCAGTGGGCTGGTGTTTGACACGTGTTGGGCAGGCAGACGGGGCGGGCAGGACCCACTTTGGCAGGGCTCGCTGGAAAGCTCTAGACGGCTCAGGGGCAGTCCTGGTCTCGGCCCCAAGGCCATCCTTACCTGTCCCCAGAGGCCACTCCAGCCATCCGCCCTGCAGTCTTTCACCTGGGGAGGGAGCTCTTGAGCCTCCTTGGTGGGGCCGGGGGAGTTGGTGAGCACAGCTTGGCAGAGACCAACCCTCCCATTCCATGCAACTGTGAAAACCATGAAGTGTGCGCACAGATAAGCTGACACCCAGAGTGTGTGTTGGGGTTTTCAGTTAAAAGCAGCAGGACTTGATGGCATGGCACCAGTTATGCAAATTAAAAGCACTGGCATGTATTTTATGAGGAACATGGGCTTCAGGGTGTGTGTAAAGCAGTAAGTGAGCACTTCAGGCAAGGGAGAGGGAATGGGGGGGACAATGGGGACCACAGGAGGGTGCTCGGCCTGCAGTGACCTGGTGCCCAGGACCATGCGGCAGCCCGTGCCTGTCTCTGCTCCCATGCCTGGCCTGCCAATAATAAACAAATGGGAGACAGAGGACAATCTTGAGGTCAAAGGGAAAGCAAAAGATTTCCAAGAAAATTAAAAATTAAACACCCTTTTGGATTGGGGTTCCCCTCAGTCTGTTCCAGGAAAATCTGAACTGCAAAGATCAGAGTCCTGTGGCAGAGCTGCACACACAGGGGCTGACTTCAGATTCCAGAAACATTCCAGACTAGACACTGGAATCCCACGGATTAAAACATCCAGGGAAATTGGAAAAAACACAAATATTATCCTGCAAGTTCTTAGCAGAATTCACAATAAAATGGAGTCAGAATAAACAATAGGGTTAAAACCCAGAATGGAAAACACACACTGTCATGATGAGCCCTTCCTCCCCCACTTCCCTCCCCCTCCCCCTCCCCTCTCCCCTTCCCTCCCTCCTTCCTCCCCCCTCCCCTTCCCTCTCTCTTCCCTCCCCCTCCCTCCCCCTCCCTCCCCCTCTTTGGGTGGAGGGTAGAAGGCACCTTTCGGTGGCAGCTCTGAGGCTGCAGGAGGAGAGATGGAGAGAGACCCTGCTCCATGCCAGAGTCCTCAGGCTGTCAGTGAACGGAGTCCAGGGCACAGTCCTGCCCCTGGCCTGGGCACAGTGGGACCTTCTCTCCTGGGAATTCCACGTGGCTCCCCTGGCTCCCATCGCTCAAGTGGACCTCATACGAGGGGCTCATGGCCCTCGAGCAGCAAAAGTGCAGGACACTCTCTCCTGGCCACACCACCATTCCTGGAAAAGCAGCAGCATGGAGAGGAACAGCCCCCCAGGGCCCCCTTTCCCTGTGGCCACCAGCCTCCGCAGCCAAGGCTCCCGGAGTCACCTCCTAGGGCAAAGAGCAGGCTAAGGCTGCGGACTCGGCTCCGGGACGTCGCCTCCCCAAAACTCTCTGGATCCCTGGAAACCAAGGGAGGGTCCAGAGTGACGGAGAGGGAGGGACGAGGGGGAGGCACAGGAAAGGACTCGACCCAACATGAGCATCGGAGGTGAGAACGGGACTCGCTGCTCCCACACCTGGCCAGACAGGCAGAGCCCAAGGAAAGAATGAGCACGGAAGTGTGACCCCAGCAGAGGAGCCGTCAAAGGCAGCAGAGGACGCAGGACATTTGCCGAGAACGGAGCTGGGGAGACGGACGGGCTTTGCCAGCCTTGCCAACAGCAGCTCTGGGTGACGGACTGAGGTCCAGGAGACGTCTCCAGCCCCCAGTGCTGGGCCTCGCTGCTCTCCAGGGTGCAGCCAGACACGCAGGAGACCCTCATGGGGGCAGTAGCCTCTCCCGTGAGACATAAGTTGTCCCTGCCGGTCCTTGCTCACAGCTCGGCCTTCAACAGCCAAGACCCGTGCTCGGAAGCTGGAGGAGGTGCTCACGGTGTGGAGGGGAGTCTGCTCATCCCGGGAGAGGTGGGAGTCGACTCTCGACTTTGCCAAGACGGCAAGCCTGGCAGTGACCACCACCACCCCACGCGGCATGCCCTCCGGCCAGTAGAGACTGCAGGCCAGGCGGGAAGGGAGTGTTGGTAGAGGAGGGTCCAAATCCCCAGGCAAGGGGCTCCCAGGCCTGCAGTCACCACACAGAGGGCCCTCCACAGCACTGAGCAGCCGGACAGTAGCCACCAGCCCCGAGTCCAGCTTGGCTTCTCTTTGGCTCTTTTCAGAAAAATTTTGCCACTTTTCTGAAACAACTTGACTCTTCAGGCTGTACCTGTGTAACTTTAATAAAAATATGTACCAAAGAGAACAGTCTCCAAACACTAACAAGAAGCACTCCAGAGATTGAAGGCCACCTCCGTGTTGGTTTGGTCTGGTCTGGTTACGGTGCTGGGCATTGGCCCAGGCCTGGCGCAGGCCAGGGTCAGGCCACCCTCTGAGCCCCACCCTAGCCCTGTAGTGGGCGTCCCTAAGACACATCTCTTGGTAACCGGTCAGACCAGCAGGAGGACTTCCGACAGGGACCCAGAAGGTGGGAGCAGTGCAGGAGAGGCACAAGGCGGCTCTGCCCATCAGATCTGCTCCTGCCTCTTGCTGGGCACAGAGTGAGACCATGTGTCCCTGTCCCTGGCAGTTAGGGGGACCCAGGTTCTGGGATCTAATCAGGGAGCACCAGGTGAGAGGAACTGGGCCCAGGATTTGTGGGGTGCGTCCCCACGGCCCACCCACAGCCCTCCTCTAACGCCCTCCCTCTCTGTGGGCTGGAGAGCAGACGGCCTTCAGCTGACTTGGAGGCCGTGGGTTGAGGATGGAAGGTGAAAAGAGGAGGCAGGGTCTTGGAGTCCCTGCTTGGGGACAGCCACCAACCCCGATGCTCAGTAAGCTGACTAGCATGGAGGGCAGCGGCCATCCCTTAACACAGCTGGGGACTTCATAAACCCAGAGCAGGCTGACCCAGAGGGCAGCCCTGTGCCACCAGAGACAGAGCACCTCTCAAGTCCTGCAGCCTTCAGAAACCCATCCGTCAAGGTCGCTAAGCCAGCTTCCACGTAGGCAGAAGGACGGCGTCAGGAAGACCGAGCCAGGCTGGGGTGTGGCTGCCTGGACATGGGAGGTCCTGGCCCTGTCCTCAGCACCAAGCAAAACAACAGCCACGCCCTTCCAGCAGGAACAGCTGGTCCCCCCTGGGGGGCGCAGCCGTGGAAGTTGGACAACCTGAGGCCGGCCCAGCGGTCGAGTAAGATAACGAGCCGCACACAGTCCTTTTTTATTACAAATACATTTGAACCGAGTTCTTTAAATCCCTGGGGAACTAGGATGACCACATGCACGATGCCCTACAATACCATCACTGTTATATCTAAAAACACTAAGGAAATAGCACTGGGAGAAAAGAAAACAAATGATAGAAGATATCTCATGCGAGAAACAAGAAATCACGAGACTTACATTAAGAAAGCCATAAACTTCTCCCAAAGTACTGACTAAGACAAGAACAGGGAGAGAAATCACTCGCCCAGAGAGGAGGCAAACATAAAGATGTCAGTGAGCCGAAATCGGGGCCCATCTGAGAACAAATATTGCTGGCTTGGGTTCATGAGGGACCAGAGCGTGTGAAGGGATCTTTGGGGGGCTGGTGTTATTTGAGAGATGGAGAGAGACATGCCGCCCCTGACCCCAGCTTTCTTGCCTTTCTGAGGCCCTGGCAGTGCACCTGCCTGATGGGCACGCTTGCCCAGCTGAACCTGCACACGGGCAGAGCTCAGCCGCGGTTGCCTGGCGACCAGCAGGTGAGCACACCAGGTGGTGCCTAGCTTTCCTCCAGCAGGGTCCTAATCCAGGTGGCGTCCAGCTGTGCTGACTGTGACAGGGGCAGTGGTGGCGGTCCCTGGAGTCGGGGGTGGCACACCAGCTTCCCAGCAGAGTGGGTAGCTTCTGGTTGGCACAGAGGGAGCGGGGCCTGTGCTGGCCCAGTCTGTGTTCAGAGTCGTTCCCCAGCACTTGCTCAGCTCCTGTCTTGTTTCCCCTGATGACCCTGAGCTTTCCTTTCCACCTCAACCAGCTGCGGGGGGGGGGGGGGGCTTGTAGTCTGCAGCTGAGCCCCACTTATTGGCAGGTGGGCATGTTCTGGGGAGAAACTCATCACTCCCGATAGCTTCTCCAAAGGTCTGCACCCCAAGCCAGGCTCAGAGCCTGGCCCACTTGTGATCTGTAAGTTCTGCTGGGCGGCAGCAGGTGTCCCAGAAAGCTGGAGGGCATCCAATCACACTGACATGGCTTGAGAGAGTGCTTCTCGGAGGCCGGGTCTCTTCTGCCATCTGGAGTTCCAGACCCTGGGTCTAATTAACACCTTGCTCACCTGCAGCCGCTTTCACTTCCAATCCATCTCAACAAACTCAATGCTTTAATGAACAACCAGTAAGCATTCAGCAGACCCTACGCCAGGGGCAGGGCAGCACAAACAGATGCTGTAGTTCCTGCCCGGGGAGCCCAGCCACTGCAGAAGAGGAGGCCCCAGAAATCAAGCCATCATACCAGGGGCCATTGTGGCCAGGACTGTGCACTGGTGGGGAGAGGAGGAGGGCCAGGCCACAAACACCCAGGAGTCACAGGAGCACCTCCTGCCACAGACGCACCAACGGGCCCACGTTCTTGATGGTGGAGGGACTCCATGGGGGGGGACCCATCCCTCACACATGGGCTGGCCACATGGCTGGTTTTGGCTAATGGCACATTAGCAAGCGTGAAGCAAGTGGAGGCTTTGTAGGTGCTTGTCCATTGGACCGGCTCTCACCAACCTTGAATGCAGCCAGACGGTGCCAGCTGGTGAATGCACTTCGATAGTGAGAGACATGGCTCAGGAACCCCAGGAACCCCTAATAATGCCCCCTGACCATCACCCACCTGCAAGCCACTGCCAAACATGAGTCTGAAATCACTGACCTCCAGCTGACCACAGAGGAAGGCACAAACCCAGCAAGGCCAGCAGAAGAACCACCCAGCTGGGCCCAGCCCGTCACTGGGCCACCAAACCACAAACTAATGATGGTTTTAAGCCACCAAGTCGTGGGGCTGAGATGCCTACTCTGCCCAGATTTCTGCGAGGTCCCCAGGCAGTCACTAAAGGAAGAGAAGGGCTGCTCTGTGCACTCTAGGATGGGCCCCGCCCCTGGGATTTGCCGCTGGAGCAGGGGACTGCCTGCACAGGGGCTGGCCTCCTCCATCTGAGGCAGCAGTGGATGAATCCCCGAGGGCTTTGGTGCAGACCGGGTCTCCAGGGGCATGTGCAGCAGCCTTCAACAGAGGCATCCCCCAGGGTCGGGGACTGGGCTTGGCAAGAGCACATGGAGTGACGCGGGGATGCTTGGTGACAATCCCATTGGCCCTCCTGCCAGTGTCCCCTAGAGGCCAGCGGCTCTGCTGCCTTGTGGTCAGGAGGACCGGGTGTGAATTCCAGCTCTGCCTTTCAGTTCAGAGGTGACCGTGGGCGAGGCTTCACCCAGCTCGGAGGCCGTCTCCTTGCTGGCTGCCTCCGTGGTCTGGTGACGCCCACTCCCGGTGCTGGGAGCAGAGACGTGGGCCCCAGGGCCGGCTCCACTCATGAAGAGGCTTGGGAACACCGAGCCGGCCTGCCTGAGAGGTGCCTGAGGCTTGCCCTGACTCAGATGACTCTGGCTGCTGGAGGGTGCTGTCACAGTGGATCTGGGCCCCTGAGAGGCCCGGCTCCCTGTGGGGCCAGTGCTCGCTCAGTTCCCTGGTCTCCACGCAGACTGCCCTCCCTCCTGCAGTCAAGTCTGTCTCCAGAGCTTCTGGGGGAGGTGTCCTGCTGGCCCGGGACCCCAGGCCTCCTGACCACACCCCACCCTCAGCTTAGACACCCCCCCCCCCCCGGGGTCTGGCTGGACCCCCTGCCAGGGTTGGGACAGAAGCTGGTCAAATTAGGCCAGAGAGGCCCAGCTCCACTCTGTGAGTTGAGGGCTGCAGGGGGGAGCCCATCCTGCGGGAAGCAGCTGGATCCCTGGGCGGTGCCTGCAAGGTCACCTGCAGAGAGGCCAGGGAGTGCTGAGCAGAGGACGGAGCCGAGAGCCAGGGGCCTGAGCTCTGTGCCCAGCCTGGCCACCTGGGGCCATCGCGAGAGCCGCCGCTGCTCGAGGCACAGCCCCCTGTCCTATGAGCTGCCTGTGGGTCGGGACACACAGATGCTCTGCCCCCAGATCAGAGAGCAGAGGTCACAAGGCAGCTGTCATGGTGCGAAGCCTCCCTGCACCTGGTGTCCTCTCTGAGGGGCGTGCAGAGGAGTGCTGCCCCCCACCGCGTTGCCGAGCCCACACACCTCGACGGCCAACCAACCACGTGACCTCTCTTCCCCGGGGAGTTGGAGGGAATGGATGATTCAGAGGCTGTGCCCATCTTGTCCCAGGAGCTCAGGCCCTGGATCCTCCTGGGCCTCTAGGACAAGTGTGTCCCCAACTGGGCAGGGCTGGGCTGGGCAGGGGTGCAGTGTCTCCAAGGGGCCATCCTACCGCCTCGTGGCTGCTGCTCAAAACCCCAGCGGGCAGGGTGTGCACAGGCACAGGAGCTGGACAGAGTGGCCACATTGTTGGGAACTGCAGGACTTTTGTTGGAGGGTTCGAGGGAGAAGTCGCCAGATGATCGGAAGCCTGGGTGTCTTGGAGAGCCTGGTGCGTGGGCTCTTCTTCCTGTGCTCCTGTCTGGGCACAAGGCCTCCTCAGCCCACTCTGTAGGAGACAGTGAGGCCTGGGGCTCATTCTCCAAGTCACGTTTCCAGAGACCTGCAATTACTCTGAGTGGGTCAGCTGGCTCCTGGGAGGACCAAGGGGCCCTCCGAGGTGGTGTGCAGGCTCTGGTGGCCAGCTGGCACCTGTGCCCATCCAGCCTCCATGGGCCCGAGGAAGCTCAGGGGCTGACTGGGCACTGCCACCCTGCAAGGCCCCTTCTCAATTAAGGCTCATTTTGTGAAGAAGATTCCCGGCACCTCGCCCCTCCCCAGCCCTTTCCCAAGGCTCCTGCGAGACAGAAACCTCTCCCTCCTCCAGCCAAGGCCAGGGCTGCAGGGGCAGGTGGGAACCCCCGGCAGTGAGGACCCCCTGAAGCCTACAAGTAGACCTGAAGACCCAGAGGGGAGAGCGAAAGACAGAGACCTGGGGTGGGAGAGCGGGCTCTCGGCAGGGAGCCCTGGGCGAGGAGCCCTGGGTGGCAGAGCTGAGTGGAGGTGCCCGGCCACCAGCACGGGGGCTCGTCTGCAGACCAGGGCTCTCCTGCAGGGCTCCCACTCCTCCTCGCAGCCCTCTGTTCAGGACGTGCTGCCGCATAAGGCGTCGTCCCCCGCTGGGCCTCTCAAAACAGCAGACGCTCCTCAGGTGGTGGTTCCCAGGGACCTGATGCCCGGGACAGGCCAGCTGGGCGGTGCTGGCTCCAGGTGTCTCAGCAGGACTGAGTCCCAGAGGTTGGTGGGACAGGCTGAGTCCTGGGGCTGTGTTCTGGCCGTCGACCTGCAGGCCCGTGGTCGGCTCAACCCCACGTGGGGCAAGGGACTCGAGTTGTCCTGTCCCTGTGACGGGCACTGATGTGGGCACTGCCTGGCTGTGGCCTCACTGTGGCCCTTCTTGGATGGCAGCTCTGTTGTCAACTGCAAACACGGCACCTGAGGGCTGAATCCTGGCTCTGCTCATGGTGTCCTTGAGTCCTTGAGTCTGTTTTTCCATCTATAAAATGGGTGTGAGTCCCTGCGGTAAGTGTCCGTGCGGGCCAGAGAGGTGGTGTCACCTGTGTGGAACTGCGTTGGCAGGTGTGAGTCCACACCTGACCTCCGCCTTTAGCTGCTATGACATCACCCAGGTGTGCTGTGTGGCCCCCGCAGTCCAGGTGGTCTGACCCCACGGCAGCCAGCCCCTCCCAGGGTCTGCTGTTCAGTGGCCCTCCTGCTCCAGAAAAAGTGCCTGGTGACTCGGGGTCGCCCTGCCCTCCTTGCAGAGGCCCCGACACCTCTCCTTGCTCTCTGGTCTCGTGTGGGACACTGGCCATTCAGTCCATCTGTGCCACCTGGTTGGGGGGAGCCCCTACCTGTCCTGGGACCTCTACCAGGTCGTGTCTCCAGTGGACTTGACTGTGAGGAGTGGGCTGCCCCCTGTAAACAGCTCCAGCAGGCGAAGCCCCTGGCTGCCCAGCCACCCTCCCTCAAGTTAGACCCCGCGTGCCCATCTGTGCCACAAGGGAGCCTGTGGCCTGCCCTTGGGTGCTCACGTCCCATGGTGGTCTTGGGCCTCTGTCCTCCTTTGGAGTTCTTGGGTGAGGTCTTGGGTGAGGTCTTGGGTGGGGTCTTGGGTGGGGTCTTGGGTGGGGTCTTGAGTGAAGTCTTGGGTGAGGTCTTGGGTGGGGTCTTGGGTGGGGTCTTGGGTGGGGTCTTAGGTGAGGTCTTGGGTGGGGTTTGCAGAACATGGTGCTGGTTTCCAGGTCCTGAATCTTGTGCTTCTTCCTTGTGGTTACCAAGATGGTGGACACATTCCACCTGTCCATCTCCCGGACTTCAGCTACATACGGGATTCGACTGTGGTCCCACCCCTGGTTGTCACTGTGACGGTCACCCACGGCAGAGAGTCCCGCTGCCCCTGCATACTGGTGCCTGTCCTCAGTTGGAGCCCTCCTGTGCCCAGAGCCTAGACCTGAGCCTGGCACCTCATGGTCTCCTGTAAATATGTGTTGTGTTGCCTTGAGTCTTTGTGGAGATCAGGGCCGTGCCAGGGGGGACCCCAGGGCTGCGGCCACGGCACCCCCAGGAGCTTGTTACCACTGCAGATTCTGAGGACCCATCACTGAGGACTTTGGGGGCTGGACAGGGACCTGGGAGTCAGCCCCCAGGGACTCTGCCCACCTGAGGCCTCCCGTCAGTGCATGAAGGATGCAGGCGAGGCTGGAGTCCCTGCAGCTCCTTGCCACCAGCAGGTGGCACCCTGACACAGGTGGCAGGTCCCATCTGCATCCTGACTTTGCAAAGCTGGTGGAGACCTGCAGGACCACCTTTGACTGGGGGCAGCAGATGAGCAGAGATGATCCACCTCTGGGTGGTCAGCCCATTGGGAGGAGGAGGAAGAGGAAGAGGGGAACAGGCAAGGAGCGGTGTGTGTTTGAACCTTTAGGAGGGACTGGGCTGCGCCAGCCCGACTCTACATGAATGTCATCAGGAAGCCATTCAGCGGCACGAGCAAGACGTGAGGATGGCGGTGGCTCTGGCTTAGGGAGCTCGGGACAGCTGATGTGTGTCCAGGGGCTCGAGGAGACTCTTCAGGTTTGGGGGCCCGGGCCGTCCCCGACAGGCCAGCCCTGCCCGCCTTCTAGATGTGACCCTGCTTTGTCAGATGAACCAGTTCAAGCTGTTTCCTGTGGGCACGGGCCCTGTGCAGCAAGTGGACAGGGTCAAATCCTCGTTCGGAACCGCTTTCCCAGCACGGACAGCCTGGGGGAGGCCTGGGGCGGGACAGAGGGCAGGAGACGTGAGGATATGCAGAAGCCAGCTGAGAGGTCGGGTGGCCGCTGGAGCAGGGGACCTGGCCATGGACATTTGCCCTGCTCCGAGGGCTGGCCAAGGTCACAAGGACTCAGGGGACAGACCTGCAGGCTCTGCCACTCTGCCGCCCAGTGTTCCTGCAGTTGGAATCCCTCAGGAACCAGCAGGAGGGGCTGCTCGTCTCCACCCTCACTCCATGCTCTAGCAGAGGTCCCCAGACAACATGGACACTGGGGAGGACCCACGCCAAGGGGACTTCCTGCCCAGCCCTGGCCCTGCAGCAGGCCCACCCATGCATCCCCAGGGAAGGGGCCGGGCCTTGGCAGTGTGGGGAAGGGGCCAGCCCAGGAAGGAAGGCTGAGCTCCAGAGCCACCTGCCAATGGCTCCTGGCCAACCCAGGGCCAGGCCTGAGTCACTCACGGCCCAGAGCACGGCCACCTGCAGCCCATGTGACATCTGAAGGGAGGCCCCCTTCACCACGTGCAGGGGAGCAGGAGCGTGGAAGACACCGCCCTGCCTTTGAGCAGTGGCTTTGCTGCTAAGAGCCGGTGACACTGGCCTGTGCTCCCGAGAGCAGCTTTCCCATCCTGGAGGCCCCGCTGGAGCTGTGGAGTGCCCAGCGCAGAGCGGCCCCTTGGGAGGCTCCCCGCCTGGGGTCCCTTTCCTTCTCCCTCCCCGTGAGGGAGCAGCTCACAGAGCCGTCAGACTCCCAAGTGGCTGGGCTCTGCAGGGCCCTGGACTCTGTGGCGATGGGAAGCCTCCCCAGGCCGCGGCTCAGGCTGTCTGTGGCTTGGCGCTGCGTGGGCCAGGGCCCATGGGGAGTGTCTCTCTCCTCTTGTGCTCATGATGCTGAACGTGTCCAGTGGAGCAGGGGGCCGCAGAGGCCATGAGGAATGGGTGGAAAGAGCCGGGCTGAGGAGGCTCGTGGGGACCCAGCCCGCCTCCGACTCTGGCAGCAGAAGCAGGATCCGAGCCTTCAGAGTTCCCCCTGCACAAGTGAGGCCCAGAGACTTGGCCTCCGAGACCTTGCTCAGTGCCCCCCAAGATTCAGGAGCAAGACCCCCAATCCAGGAGACAGCGGGCTGCACTGGACAGGGAGGACTGTGGTGTCAGCAGGGCTGGACAGGAGGACTGAGGTGGTGGCAGGCCTGGAGGGGAGGGCTGAGGTGGTGGCAGGCCTGGAGGGGAGGGCTGAGGTTGGGGTGAGCGCCACCTTATGTGCAGGCCCTGTGTTCAATACAGCCCTGCCCAGGGACAGCGGGGTGGAGGGGCCCACATGATCCAGGCCCTCTTGGCAGGAAAACAGGACCTGGAGTGGGGCCAAGGCCAGGAAGGGTCAATGACACGGTGCCATCCTGCAAATTGGAAAACAAGGCCCTTGGACACTCTGTGCCGCCACTTACCTGGAAATGGTCCTCAGCCACCCAGAGCCACGGTGGCTGCAATGTCATTGTTCCTGCTCCCCTGCACATGGTGAAGGGGACCTCACTTCAAACTGCAGGGCCCCAGGTGCTCCTGGTGCTCCTCCTCATCACCTCTGCAGCCCGAGGGAACAGCAGGAGCCAGAGGAGGAGGGCCAGGGCCCAAGAGGAAGGGCCAGGGCCAGCTGTGTCCCTCAGCAGGACAGCCGGAGCCCTCCCATGCCAGGCTGCTCTCTGGCCTGCAGCTGGGACTCGGCACAGAGGCCGGCTTCCCTGAACTTCCCGGGGGCTGCTGGCTGCCGCTCTGGGGTGGACGGCCAGGCCCAGGCCCAGATGGCGCTCTGCCTCCCACAGCTGGGACGGGAAGGGCTGCAGGCCTCCGCTCGGCAGTGCTTGAGCCAGGAGGGACCAAGGAACGCGGGAAAGCCACGTGGCCTCGGACTGAGCCGTGGCCTCCCTGGTGGAGGGGGCAAGGGGTCCACCTGCAGTGCTGCAGGGAAAGGGGACACAGGTGACCAGCACCATGGGGACCCACGGTCAGCTGCAGCTCTCACTGCTGAGAGGCCCAGCCCAAGGGCTCGGCGATTCCAAGGCAAGGCCGGCCTCTCCCCACCGTCGGGCACCCAGTTCTGACGCCCGCAGGTCACCCTGCCTGCTGACCCCCTCCCTCTGTCGGAACCGGGCTGCCCACTCCTACCTGGGCCAGAGCCTGACGCTGGCCAAGGGCCCTGCCAGGTCTGACCACATCCAGCCCAGGAGGGGCTCAACGTCCCCAAGACCCAGACACTCAGGACATGTGGGCAGATGGCCTTTGTGCCCTTGTCCAAGCCCCTCCCACGGCCATTGGTCAGCTGCGGCTAAGAACCACAAGGCCCGTGGGCTTCTGCCCAGCTAAGTGCCACCGGGGACCTGGCAAGCCATCATTCAGGGGCACCATCTGTCCCTCTGTGTCCACAGGGGAGCTTTGAAGCAGCCAGTGAAGCAGGACTGTCCAGCTGCCCCCTCTCAGGAGGCAGCCTCCACATCAGGCAGTAATGCTGGCACCTGGGGACGCTTCCAAATGGCCCTGACAGCTGCGGTGACGCTTCTGCAGGGGTGGCGGCCCGCCGCCTGATTCTTGTTTTAAAAGCAAAATGTTTTCATTTTTTGGATAAGGCTGCTCCCCTCCAGCTCCCCCGCCCTCCCACCCTGCCCACCGCTGAGCTGCCTCAGGCCACACTTGGCCATGAGGGAGGGTCTCAGCCAGGGCGCCGCAGTCCTGGGCCCCAGGAGAGGCGGCGGGGTTTGCACAGCCTGCAGCGGGAAGGGCTTAGTGAGAGCAGCCCAGGAGCCCTGCCCAGGCCGGCCACGCGGCTCGCCCATGGGAAGGGAGGCAGAGGGAGGCCTTGGTCCCTGTCACCCAGCTGGTCCATGGTGAGGGGACCCCTCCAGGATCGGGAGCCAAACCCACCCACAGGGGCAGGTTTTTTCTTGCCTACTCCAAATCCACCTCAGGCCAAGCTGAGCACAGCCCTGGGCCCCGGGGCCTGGGCACTCTTCCTCTTGCACCCCATCCTCGTCCTCCGCAGGGGCTGCAGTCAGGATCGCAGGCCACTGCCCCAGGGGCCTCACCCTTTGCTCCAGGACCCTCTTCTTCCCCAAACTGATGTAGAAACACCTGTGGTCTTCAGGGCGCCAGAGCACCAGGTGTGCTGGGAGGAAGCTCACAGCCCCGTGGCGACTCACCACCACCTGTGGGGCGGCTTCCCTGGTGGCCACTGGCCACTCCTGACTGGCTCAGCCCCCGCTGAGGGGGAGCCACACTGCAGAGGGCCTCGGGACAGCGAGCAGGGAGCGGAGCAGGAGGCGCTGTGCCTCCCAGCAGAAGAAGCAGGCGGAGCAGGGAGCTCTGCCCAGCCTGGTAAGTGGTATTTATTGAGCCCCTGCTGTACGTGCAACATGCACAACCCAGGGGCTGGGTTTCACTTAGATTCCAGGAGACAGAGCCTCCCCTGGGGGCTCACCCCTCCCAGTAGCCTGGGACTCCTGGAGGAAGCCCTGCCTCCCAGACAGACTGGGGCTCTAAGTGGGCGAGGGTGGTCAGCCAGGCCTGGGATGGGCTATCTCCCCGGTGGGCCGTGGAGCCACAGAACAGGGACACAGAAGCTTCCAGGAGGCAGGAAGGTGAGAGTCAGCCCGAGAGCAGATTGAGGTGAGTGACGGGTGACAGCCAGAGATGGCCCTGGAGGTGGGTCAAGACGCCCTGGTGGGCCACGTCCACAGACACCACGGCTGGAATAAGACACCTTGGTCAGTGACCCTCCCCACAGAGAGAAGGGAAGGGTGGCTGTGGGTGACGTGGACGAGCTTTCTCCTAGGAAGGACAGCAGGAGTCCCGCTGAACTGAGCTGCAGCAGGGGGGCATCTGTTGACCAGAGGTCCAGAGGTGGCCTCTTGTATCAGTTAGCTCCTGCTGCATAACAAACCATCCCCACACCATGGACTTGAATGCCAGGTTGTGATATTGCTCCTGAGCTTGTGAGTGGATGGGGCAGTTGGCCACTGGCCAGCTGCCCAGTAGGGACCGGTGGTCTAGGATGAGCTGGGCCTCATGGTGGCTGTTGGCGTTGGTGGCCGGTTGGCACTGGAGCTCAGAGGGGCCCGGGGGTGAGTGAGCTGTGCGTGTCTCACCCTCCAGCAGGCCGGCCCAAGAGCACCAGGCAGGCCCGGCCCTGCTCCGGGGTGTGCTGCAGCCTCTGCATCTGCTACCAGCCTTGGCCAAAGCAAGCACATGGCTCAGGTTCTAGGGGAGTGGAAAAGCAGACTCAGTCCCTTGACAGGGAGGACTCTAAATCCATGATGTGGCGATGGGAAGAGTGGCAGCCATTTCTGAGACCTGCCACCTGGGCGGGCTTCAGGCTGGGTTGGACCCAGGAGCTGCTCCCCTCTGGGCTCGGCTTCTTTCTTGGTGAGATCTACTTGCAGCCAAGGCAGAGTGAGCGGTCACCAGGGACTCTGGCCTCCTTCAGGTCCAGTGGGATGCAATTCCCTCTCTTCCCCATGGTCTGGAGGAAGCCCCCAAATCGCCCCTCCTTGACTGGACAGTGTGCCCACCTCTGGCGTGCCCCTCATGTGCCCTGGAGGCCCGTGATGCCGTAAAGGTCTCCCCAGGGCACAGAAGGGGGAGTGGGCTCCACACGCACGTGGACAGAGCAGGAGCAGGAGCGGTGGCCTTGGAAGCCAGGTACCAGACAGGAAGCCTAGGACGCTGGGTAGACAGGGAACCCGGCTGGCAGGCCAGGGCCTTCTGTTGACACCCTCTTTTTTTGTGGTACTGGGAATGGAACCCAGAGGTGCTGAACCCCTGGGCCACACCCCAGCCCTTTCTTATATTTTATTGAGAGACAGGGTCTCTCTGAGTTGCTCAGGGCCTCGCTGAGTTGCTGAGGCTGGCTTTGAACTCGCGATCCTCCTGCCTCAGCCTCCCGAGCTGCTGGGATCACAGGCCTGGGCCACCACCCGGCCCCTTTGCTCCCTCTTGGGAACACCTGCTCGCGGCCGGCCCCGCCTCTCGGGCTCTTTGCCTTCTCACCACGGAGTCCTGGGAGTTCTAGAAGGGGCAGTGCCGCAGTCTGCGGTCGGGTGGGCTTTGTGATTGTCCCCTCCCAGCCCGGCTTTCCTCCGTTTCTTACGGGGACTTTCCATCTGGTGGGCAGTTTGGTGTGGACGAATCTGACCCAACTGCTAGTCTGTGTTCTTCTGTCCGAGGAGCTTTCTGCCTGGGTCTCCCTGGAGAAGATGGTGGGTCTTCCTTGTTCATCTTGAATCCATCTTTGTGGACGGGATGAGATGAAGTTCGAGTTCCGTTTCTTCCAAACAGACGCCCCGTGCTTCCTGGGCCTCGCCACCGTGTCCTGTGCCTACATGAGACTCACACCCGGGCCTGGCAGCTGGGAGACACCGACCTTGTCCTCCGTCCACAGCGCTGCGGTTGACCGCACTCATCCCCACTGTGGGGTACCAAGAGGTGGGCCAGGAGGAGTGAGCGGGCGTGGCCTCGGGGTGGGCTGCTCCCCGGCCCCCTCGGGCTCAGCCAGCAGGGCCGGGCCCAGAGCAGCCCCTTGACCTGGGACCGAGCATCAGTGAACTGGGTCCTTTTGATCCCAGGCGTCCAGTCTGCGGAGCCGCGTGGCCGGCAAACACACAGCCCTCCCCCACAAACTCTCCGCTGGGCCTGGGCATCTGGGGGTGCATGGGCAGAGCAGGCTTCACCACCCCTTCCAGAGCCGGGGCAGAGGGTGGAGGGCGATGTCCCTGAGCCCTCAGCCAAGGCGTGGAACCCCGTCACATGCCCTGGCCACCCAAGCACATAGGCTGCCTCCAGTGATGGCCTCTGAGTCCCGAGGCACTGTGCCACCTGGGGAGGGTCAGCCAGGCCCCCGGCTGGGGAGGACAGGGCTGTCCAGGGCAGGTGCAGACGTCAGGGCTCAGCCTGGAGGCGCTGGTCTTGCGAGAGCACCTAGGTTGGTAGAAAGCTCTGCACTCTGTGTCCCTCCGCAAAGCCACCAGCCTCCCTCTTCCTGGATCCCAGAAGGCGTCCTTTGCCTGATCTGCCCCGTGGAGCCTGGTGGAGGCCGGTGTGTCCTGGCCGGAGCACAGTGTGGCCCAGCGTTGACTGGAACTGAGAGTCGCCGCAGGCGCTGTCTCAGACCCAGGGGCCCTGGCGGGTGATCTGGGACAGAGCTGGCCCCACCCCACCTATTTTGAGAAATGGGGACATCAAAAATAGAAAGGCCCTAATTCCACAGCCTGAAGCTCTTGTTTAGAGAGCAGCAATGAGCTAAGACAATGAGTCCCCGGCGCGCTACGTGGTCACCGTGGGCTTTTTTTAAGTGTTTCAAACTCTTTGAGGGGACAAAAATTGGCTAAACTGTCTTTAAAGCTGGAACAGACATGGCCAGCCGTGGGGCACAGGGAGGAGTGGACTTCTGGGGACAGCCCTGCTGACGAGAGCAATTAGTGTTGATCAACCAGGGGGAGCAGGACCGGTCCAGAGCCCCAGCTGCCGGCTCTAGAGCTCGGGCGCTCCTGAGTTACTCTCCTGACCTCCGCTGCCTCCGGGAGGCTGGGATTTAGCCAAGGCTAAAGGTGGCAGAGCTGACCCTGGCCAGAGAGGGACGTCCACCAGATCTGCAGGTCGAGGGAAGGAGAAGCCGCCTTTTCCGGTTATTTCTACCCCGATGTGGAAGAGCAGGGTCAGGGCGGAGCGTGGCTCTGGCCTTGCACACCGTGTGCTGGGGAGGACACCAGTCCTCCTCCCGTCCTCCTCCCGTCCTCCTCCCGTCCTCCTCCCGTCCTCCTCGTCAGACACTGATCAGTCGCGGGGTCAGTGAGGAGCTGTGACCCAGGTGGGGGCGCACTGGGCGCAGCAGAGGAGGAGCAGGGAGGCAGGGGAGGAGGCAGAGGGAGCCTCCATGGCGAGGGGACTTAGGATGACCGCGGGCAGGGACGGGATGCCACCAAAGCAGGCAGTGCCACTTGACAAAGGCCGAGATGGAAGGGGGCGTGGCCAGGAGGCAGCCGTGGCTGCAGAAGCGTGACGCTCCCGGGTGGCCAGCAGACACAAGGGCCAGCGCCCAGCTCGGCCTCTGGACTTAAAAGTTTCCCGGAGTGAAACACGGCAGGGCAGGGGTGAGGTGGGCAGAGAACTGCAGCTGCAGAGTCCCCACCCTCGATGGGGACCCCCCACCAGAGACCCACCCTGCCCGGTCCACGGCCGGGTTCTCATCCTAAAAAGCCAAGAGCCAGACACGCAGGAGCCCGAGGAGAGCCAAGCCAAGGGAGAAGAGCCAGGCTCTCTGGGCGGCGCCACCCTGGTGGGGCGCGGGGGGCTGGGCAGGAGTGGCCTCCGGAAGGTTCAAGGAGAAAACGAGTCAGCTTTTGTGAAAGAAAGGCGCTGTCAATCCGGGGACAGCAGTATAAGGGAAACCCTTGGTCACACTTGCCCCTGAAGTTCCAGAACACACACCCTGAACAGAGGTGGTGCACTGGGTTCGGGCGCCCCTGCTCTGAGGACTGGGAGGAGATGCTGGTCTAAGGAGAGGTGGGTACTGAGCGCCCCGAGGATGTTACCTGAAACCCACGACCCGAGAGACTGCAATAGAAGCCTTGTGTCCCTTCAGAAGACAGAGGGGGTCAAGACTCAGGGACTGGGAGGGATTGAAGAGTGGAACGGGGGTGGGTGGGTGCCTGCTGTTTAGCCTGGCGGGTCCCTGGCGCTACGTGGGACGGGCAGACACACTCCTGGGCCAGTCCTGCCTTGAAAGGAGACCAGGGCCAGCCTGTCCCCACCAGGAGAGTGTGGGGGGGGTGACGGAGTGGGGCTGGGTGAGACAGGTGCAGGACCCTCTCTGGAGGGCTCTCATCGTCTCAGCATCCGGGGAACATGCCACTTTAAAGTCCCCATTTTTCCTTTCAACTTTCAAAGAAAACCAGCAGTTCCTTGGGCCAGGGGCTGCTGGACATCTGGGCTCACACCTGGGTCCAATGGTGGTGGCCCAGCTGCCCAGCCCACGGCCACCCTTGCTACCTGGCTGCCTTGGGAGCTGGGCAGCGGCAGGTGGAGGGGGGCATGGGGTGGTGGGGGCTGTACTGAGTGCCCCCTGAAGCTCCCCCAGGAGGAGCAGGCCACACAGGGCCTCCTTTGGCCCCTGGCTCTAGCCTGAGCTCGCTCCTGCTCAGGAGAGAGAAGCCATGAGACCCGTTGACCTCCTGTGGCCTCTCCTCCTAGTTCTCAGGGCCAGCTCCTGCTCGGCCCTCCGGGGGCCCCCCGCTCCTGAGAGCACAAGGCTGGGACACTTCCGGGTGACTGGCCTTGTTCCCGCTCAGCGCCACAGTCTGGTAAAGAACAGTCATGTCCCTGGGCCAGCGGGATTGCTGGGAGCGGCGGGGGAGGGGGACCGGGACCTGGAGCCTCCAGGATCTGAACGAGGTGGGCCACAGCCTGGGCTGGTGGCTGCACTCTGGGCACTGTCCTCGGAACTGTGCCGAGACCCGGGTCCCCGCAGCAGGTGTGCACCGGGGCCGCTGCGCTGGCCAGTGCCTCTTGATCTTGCAGCGATGGGACAGGGTCATTTGCCTCCTGCCCCAGCTTCACTGGGAGGACAAGGCCACTGGGCTCAGAGCTCCTGGGGAGGGGGGACAGGAGGAGGACAGGAGGAGGACAGAAGGAGGCACTGGGTCTGATTCCCCTTAGGACCTTACCCCCGTGAGGTGGGCACCCGCTCCCTGGCACAGCAGCGGTTTAGGAGACGGGAAGGGCGTGGCCTGCAGTGCCCAGCGCCTGCCGCAGTGTCCTCCCCACTGCCCGTCACCTTTGGCCGGCCGGCCTCTCACATTTTCTCTTGTCACACCCTCAGTGTGACAGTGGATTCTCAGAAGTGGACACACCTGCCAAGCCCAGCATCTTGCGGGCCGCAGCCCAGCCGGGACTTTGGAGCCCAGGTCACAGGCAGTTCCCGCTGTGCTCCTCATAGCTGCAAGACCCTGGCGGCCAGCTCTGCACCAGTGCCAGCCCTGATGGCCTCCGGGAGATGGGCAGGGCCGGACGGGGAGGGGAGACCCTGGATCGGAGCTGGGAAAATCACTGCAGCCTGTCAGCGGCCACCAATGTCCCAGGTTCAGAAAACGCACCCTGAAGGGCCCCAGCGGTGAGGTGGTCTGTGCCGTGTGAGGTCGGTCCTCTTTGGAAATGAGGGCCTCGACGTGGTCTCCCCTGCGTGGCACAGGTGGCTTGTCACTGCTATTGGGTTTTTCAAGGGGAACAGCACCACCCAGGGGTGGCCTAAGGCTGTGATAAGGACCCACATTGGACCATAAGGACCCTCTTGGCTCAAGCCTCAGAGCATGTTGTGTTTACACTTGGGGTCTGTCCTGCTGTCTCACTATCCCACCTCCACAGGCTCATTAATACCTGCCATGATGACCCTGACCCTAAGCCCAACCATCTTTCTGCTCAGATTTCCTGTGTTCAGAGGGTTTGTATTAGTCAGAATAATTGAGGTCATGCCCAAGTAACAAACATCTCCCAAATCTCAGTGGTTAAAAACAACACCAGGTTATTTTTCACCCAGATTGCCTGCCCACTGCAGGTCATCAGGGACAAGGACTGGGGGCTTTGCACACAGCAGTCCCTCTGGACCCAGGTCAGGGGCAGCTGTTCTCTGTCCCCCTGGACTGTGGTACCTCAGCCCTTGAAGAATGCGACCCGCTTTTCTGCACAATCTGTTGATCAGAGAGTGGACCATATTTCCTGTCTAGGCAGGGAGTCAGAGAGAGCAAACCAACATGTGCGTGGAGACAGGGAAGCGCAGCATTTGGTGAACAGCGCTTGGGGCTGCCCTGGGGTTTGCAGACGGTGAGGGTGTTGGCTGGGCTTTGCCTTCATCCACTGAAAGGCAGTGCCTCCCAGCGGCCACCACTACCAGGGTGGTGGCACACGTGGTAGGAACAAGGAGGTCGATTGCAGGATGCTGGGCAGTGTCCAGGGGGAAGTGGCTGCAAGGTTCCCTTCCTCCTGGTCCAGCCTCAGGAGGCAGCCAGTGGGAGCCCTGGGCCGAGTCTGCACAGGAGCTGGTAGGTCACAGGAGAGCTCGGGGTCTCGGTGCACATTAGACAGTGCCCGGCCGTCTCCTGACCACTGACTCTGGCTCTGGGTGTGCGAGGACCACGGACCCCTCCCTGCTCTGAGCCAGAGCTCTGCAGACTTGAGGTGCGTGAGAATCACCCGGAAACCTCGAGACCCAGACTCGTCCTCCCTCCTGAGCTGCAGGTGGGGCAGCAAGAGTGGACAGAGTGAGGGGTCAGCAGAAGACACTGGAGGACAGAGAGGGGGACAGGGGCTGGTCCTAGACGGTGGCAGGAGTCACGGATAACAACGAGTGCACTGGGGCTCCCCAGGGGCCACATGTCTTCTCTTCTGTGGCTCCTCCACGTCCACCCCACGTTCAGTCCACCTGAACACTTGCTGCTCCCTGAGCAGAGCATTGCTCACCCCACTGACCCGCTGGTAGCTCCGTAGGCCAGGCCCTGGGTGTGGCTGAAGCTGCTGAGCCCCAGAGGTTCCCGGGGCATCGAGGGCCGAGAGTCCCCTCCCGTCCTCTCCCAGCACCGTGCCTCTGCCACTGGTGAGCCCGTCCCCAGAGCTGCGGCAGGACCTGCTCCCTGGTGCTCGGACGACTCAGGGCCACCTGTCACTCCCCCCTTCACGTCACAGCCTCCTTGTGAACTTCCCTGGTGTCCTGGGGAGCCCATACAGCCGTGCTCAGTGGGGAAGGTGGCCTGTAGGTTGGACATGCATGGGATGGTCCACCTGAGACACTTTTCCTTGGGAGCAGAGGTTCTGGCCCTGAGAGGTCTCTGGAAATGAGTTTGGGGACAAGGAGGGAAGGAAGGGTTGGAGGGGAATCTGGCTGGAGTCCTGCCCAGTGGAGGGTCCAGCACAGGAGGGAAGCCCCAGGAGCACAGGTGGGCACAGGTGGGCAACAGGCGGCCCCAGCAGATCCCAGGAAGGGGGTAGGAGGTGAGCCGGGAAGCACGGGGCCAGAGGTGCCAGGGGAGGGGAGTCCTGTGGACAGGTGGGGAGAGGCCGTGGGGGTGAGACCTCAGCTGGCAGAGGGTGGGTGGGGTGCTCTGCTGCTCCTCCCTAGAGTGCTCACGGTCCCCGTCCAGGCACCTCCCTCTTCCCTGGGTGGCCTCTGCCCCCCCCCCCTTGCCGCTGCCCTCCCTCCTCCACATGGCCACCTTGCTGAAATGCAGCCCGGGTCTGCCCTCCTGCCCTTCAGGCCCTTGAAACTTGCCCGTTGCTCCAAGGACAAAGACCCCCCCTGCAGAGGTCCCTGTGTTCCTGGTGGCACAGTTTGGGGGTTGGGCCCTTTTGGCCTTTCTGGAGATGCATGAGAACTAATAGGAATCTCCGTGAGGTCCGGGTGGGGACTGGCCTGTCAAGACTTGTCCAGCCATGTGGCTCCCTGGGGAGATGACTGTCCCCGCACGCAGCTCCCTGCTCGGGCAGAACGGAGCACATCATGGGCTGATCATGAGGCCATGAGCAACAGGAGGGCTGGGGTGGCCGAGGGGCTGGCGGGGCCAGAGGCTTGGAGAAACACGCTCTTTGGAAGGTGAAAATGAGCCGTAATGGCTGGGAGGGCGCTTGTGCTTCATCCTGCGTGCGGGTGCTTTCGATTCTGTCATTGAGGCGCTGCGGAGTCGGGAGCACACACGTGGGCTTTGCACCACGGCGAAAATGGCTCCTCTCCCAATCTCTGGAGCAGATGCCAGAGGTTTCCGAGCCACTGCAGGAAAGCCATTCTGCGGCCGCGAGGTCTCCCCGGGGTGAAGCAGACCCCAGTGCCAGGAGGCAGGCGGATCCCGAGGAGAAGAAAGGAGAAGGAAGGACGGCGTGCCCCTCTCACAAGACGGCCACCCGCACAGCCAACGCTTTCTCAGACGAGTTTGCCCACAGCTTGCAATGAGCATGTTACACCAAAAGACAACGACCCATGCTTCTCAGGTGGCCATGTGACCGGGCATCCTGCATGTCACCGACAGCCCCACCTGCCCCAGAGCTCTCTGAAATCTTAAGTGGGCTGGACCTGTCACTTCTGAAAGTGACTTTTTGTTTCTGAACATTTTAACCTCTTGGCAGAAAGGAGGAGGTTGTTCAACAAGCTGATGCTCCCTGGGGGATCCCCCCCGCCCCGTCCACCCTGCACCTGTGGCCTTTCCAGGGCCACACGGGTGGCCGAGAGGCTCTGCAAAGCACATTCCTCTGTCTCTGACAAAGGACTGGGCTGTTTCAGAGGAGGCCGTGGAAGGCCAGGGGAAGGCCAGGTTTTGGCGCCCCTGCAGCACACCAGCCGGACTCCCCAACTGTGAGCCAGGTAAAGACACCAGCAGGACGGGAATTCCTTAGAAAAATGAAGGGCAGCACACAACGCTGCCAGGAGGGGGCGCTGCTCCCAGCTATGCAGCAGGGGCTGCAGGTGAGGGGCAGCGGAGGCTGGACCCTGAGTACCAGTGTCCCAGCCAGGACCCCCGTGCTGCTGGTCCCAGATGAGGGCCTCCAGGGCCACAGTCGCCCTCCAGGTCCCAGACCCACTTCTGCACGGTTCTAAGTCAGAGTTCAGGCAGATATTTACCTGGACAAGTAATTTGATGTGGGTGCATCTGATGGGCTGAGAAGTCCAGGGCCTGAACCCCCAATTGGCCAAGTCACCCAGGCCCAACTTCAGAAGGCCAAGATGCCAGTGGACTGGTGCTTTCAGATTCTGTGGTGGAAGGGCAGGCTCTGGTCACCAGGTGCAGGGGGGCAGGTGCAGAGCATAAGGACACCAGCCAGGATCACCTCTGACTGGCTGGTGAGCTGCGCGACAGGAAACTGAGGCACATCCTGCAGGCATGGGGTGCCCGCGCCCCTCTTCTTCCCATTCCCTGGCTGCCCCCTGCAAACCTAGCTCCCGGGTGGGCTTCAATCCCCAGGCGCCTCGCCCTCCAACACTCCCACTGCGTCACAAGACCAGAGCTCACATTGCAGGGGGCACTGCCGGGCACTTCATCCCTGACGGAAGGCCCTGCGTCGGATGCTGCTCTGAGTAGGGGCCTTTCTCATCTAGTATCTCTTCATCTCTGCAAAGTGGTGGCCTGCACAGATAAGCAGCGGCCGTCTGTTCCGCCTGCCGGGAGGATCCGTTTGACAGCTGTCACCCTCGTGTAATTATTGATGGTACTGCCCTTGTTCTCAAGACTGGGAGACGAGAACGCAGGGAAACACTCAAACGGAGCTTCACTCCCGCCACGGTGTGGTCCCACCACGGAGGCCTGGGTGGACCCTGCTCAGAACCTTTCCCCCATCGGAACCTCCAGAGTTTCCTTTGTTGTGTTTGCTCAGAAACATAAAATGAGGTCATCAAGAAGGGTGTCCCGGCCTCCTGCTCCCACTGACACGCCTTCTTTGCAGTCTTCTGGTAACTCAGCCCCCTCCGGGGGATTTCTCCACAGGGTCCTGACACAGCAAGGCTTCCCGGTCAGCTGCTCTCGGCCAGAGCCCCAGAGTGTGGCCAGATCACCACGTGGCCAATGCTGTTGTGCACCAGAGCTGTCCTCCTGCGATGGTGGGCGTGGCCCTGAACAGGCTAGTGCAGAGCCACCTGTGTTGGCCAGAAGATTCCAAAGCAGTCCTGCAAACTCCAGCCCAGGGAAGACCAGACTTTGCAGTGCGTCCTCTGTCCTCCCGAGGCCTGGGGTTTGCAGCGCAGCAGGTGAACGGACAGCCACCCTGAGCACTGCCCGTCTCAGAGGGCAGCCACAAAGCCAGCGCTGCCCCCACCACACACCCCCACCAGGCCAGAAGCCCCTGCTCAGTCTGAGCTCTGTCCAAGCCAAGCAGGGGAGCCAGGGTGGAGGTCTCAGGCCAGCCAGGGGCCCTCGGCTCAAAAGGACCAAAGGACAGCAGTGTAGCAGCACACACAGAGGACAGCTCCCAGATGGAGACACCTGTACCCATCCCGCCACAGGGGCTGACTGTAGCCCTGGCCCTCAGCACAGCACAGGGCTGCCCACCCCAGGCTCCAGGCTCACAGTCCAAACCCTGTGGCTGC
>NW_027552237.1:0-36258 GCF_045843805.1 Urocitellus parryii
AACAGAGTGAAACCTAAACAATGAAACGGTTACTGCAAAGGAACGGTTTAACCTAGAAGAACGAAATTTGGTGAGCCAAGTGGGCTTGGTGTACTGATCATTAATGGAAGTATCATCAAGATTGGGTGAAAAAATGTTTGCTGAGATTTCAGGAAACTCGTAGTTTTTTGGAAGCTTGGCAACCCCTTTCAATGAAAGTGATTCTCGTCAGTCTCTGCTTGGGGCTACTTCAATAGGACAAAAACCATACCGATTGAACTTGGAACTACATTATTGTGCAAGTTTCAAAGAGCTAGCACAAACCGTGTTTGATTTAGAGTTCCAACTACATGTATCCATATAGGAGAAAAGAGAGTGAAACTAAAGATGAAAACGGTTACTGCAAAGGAAGGTTAACCTAGAAGAACGAAATTTGGTGAGCCAAGTGGGCTTGCCGTACTGATCATTACCTGCAAGTATCATCAAGATTGGGTGAAAAAATGTTTGCTGAGATTTCAGGAAACTCGTAGTTTTTTGGAAGCTTGGCAACCCCTTTCAATGAAAGTGATTCTCGTCAGTCTCTGCTTGGGCTACTTCAATAGGACACAAACCATAGCGAAAGAACTTGGAACTACATTATTGTGCCAATGTTTCAAAGAGCTAGCACAAACCGTGTTTGATTTAGAGTTCCAACTACATGTATCCATATAGGAGAAAACAGAGTGAAACCGAAACATGAAAACGGTTACTGCAAAGGACGGTTTAACTAGAAGAACGAAATTTGGTGAGCCAAGTGGGATTGGTGTACTGATCATTCAATGGAAGTTTCATCAAGATTGGGTGAAAAAATGTTTGCTGAGATTTCAGGAAACTCGTATTTTTGGGAAGCTTGGCAACCCCCTTTCAATGAAACTGATTCTCGTCAGTCTCTGCTTGGGGCTACTTCAAAAGGACACAAACCAATAGCGATAGAACTTGGAACTACATTATTGTGCCAAGTTTCAAAGAGCTAGCACAAACCGTGTTTGATTTAGAGTTCCAACTACATGTATCCATATAGGAGAAAACAGAGTGAAACCTAAACATGAAAACGGTTACTGCAAAGGAAGGGTTTAACCTAGAAGAACGAAATTTGGTGAGCCAAGTGGGCTTGGTGTACTGATCATTAAAATGGAAGTATCATCAAGATTGGGTGAAAAAATGTTTGCTGAGATTTCAGGAAACTCGTAGTTTTTTGGAAGCTTGGCAACCCCTTTCAATGAAAGTGATTCTCGTCAGTCTCTGCTTGGGGCTACTTCAATAGACAAAAACCATACCGATTGAACTTGGAACTACATTATTGTGCCAAGTTTCAAAGAGCTAGCACAAACCGTGTTTGGATTTAGAGTTCCAACTACATGTATCCATATAGGAAAAAGAGAGTGAAACCTAAAGATGAAAACGGTTACTACAAAGGGAACGGTTTAACCTAGAAGAACGAAATTTGGTGAGCCAAGTGGGCTTGCCGTACTGATCATTACCTGCAAGTATCATCAAGATTGGGTGAAAAAATGTTTGCTGAGATTTCAGGAACTCGTAGTTTTTTGGAAGCTTGGCAACCCCTTTCAATGAAAGGGATTCTCGTCAGTCTGCTTGGAGCTACTTCAATAGGACACAAACCATAGCGACAGAACTTGGAACTACATTATTGTGCCAAGTTTCAAAGAGCTAGCACAAACCGTGTTTGATTTAGAGTTCCAACTACATGTATCCATATAGGAGGAAACAGAGTGAAACTAAACATGAAAACGGTTACTGCAAAGGAACGGTTTAACCTAGAAGAACGAAATTTGGTGAGCCAAGTCGGCTTGCTGTACTGATCATTACCTGCAAGTATCATCAAGATTGGGTGAAAAAATATTTGCTGAGATTTCAGGAATCTCGTAGTTTATGGAAGCTTGCCAACCAATTTCAATGAAAGTGATTCTCGTCAGTCTCTGCTTGGGGCTACTTCAATAGGACACAAACCATAGCGACAGAACTTGGAACTACATTACTGTGCCAAGTTTCAAAGAGCTAGCAGAAACCGTGTTTGATTTAGATTTCCAACTACATTATCCATATAGTAGAAAACAGAGTGAAACCTAAACATGAAAACGGTTACTGCAAAGGAAGGGTTTAACCTAGAAGAACGAAATTTGGTGAGCCAAGTGGGATTGGTGTACTGATCATTAAATGGAAGTATCATCAAGATTGGGTGAAAAAAATGATTGCTGAGATTTCAGGAAACTCGTAGTTTTTTGGAAGCTTGGCAACCCTTTCAATGAAAGTGATTCTCGTCAGTCTCTGCTTGGACTACTTCAATAGGACACAAACCATAGCGACAGAACTTGGAACTACATTATTGTGCCAAGTTTCAAAATGCTAGCACAAACCGTGTTTGATTTAGAGTTCCAACTACATGTATCCATATAGGAGAAAACAGAGTGAAACCTAAACATGAAAACGGTTACTGCAAAGGAAAGGTTTAACCTAGAAGAACGAAATTCGGTGAGCCAAGTGGGATTGCCGTACTGATCATTTCCTGCAAGTATCATCAAGATTGGGTGAGAAAATGTTTGCTGAGATTTCAGGAAACTCGTAGTTTTTTGGAAGCTTGGCAACCCCTTTCAATGAAAAGTGATTCTCGTCAGTCTCTGCTTGGGGCTACTTCAATAGGACACAAACCATAGCGACACAACCTGGAACTACATTATTGTGCCAAGTTTCAAAGAGCTAGCACAAACCGTGTTTGATTTAGAGTTCCAAATACATGTATCCATATCGGAGAAAACAGAGTGAAACCTAAACATGAAAACGGTTACTGCAAAGGAACGGTTTAACCTAGAAGAACGAAATTTGGTGAGCCAAGTGGGCTTGCTGTACTGATCATTACCTGCAAGTATCATCAAGATTGGGTGAAAAATGTTGCTGAGATTTCAGGAAACTCGTAGTTTATGGAAGCTTGCCAACCAATTTCAATGAAAGTGATTCTCGTCAGTCTCTGCTTGGGGCTACTTCAATAGACACAACCATAGCGACAGAACTTGGAACTACATTACTGTGCCAAGTTTCAAAGAGCTAGCAGAAACCGTGTTTGATTTAGATTTCCAACTACATGTATCCATATAGGAGAAAAACAGAGTGAAACCTAAACATGAAAACGGTTACTGCAAAGGAACGGTTTAACTAGAAGAACGAAATTTGTGAGCCAAGTGGGCTTGGTGTACTGATCATTAAATGGAAGTATCATCAAGATTGGGTGAAAAAATGTTTGCTGAGATTTCAGGAAACTAGTAGTTTTTTGGAAGCTTGGCAACCCCTTTCAATGAAAGTGATTCTCCCTCAGTCTCTGCTTGGGGCTACTTCAATAGGACAAAAACCATACCGATTGAACTTGGAACTACATTATTGTGCCAAGTTTCAAAGAGCTAGCACAAACCGTGTTTGATTTAGAGTTCCAACTACATGTATCCATATAGGAGAAAAGAGAGTGAAACCTAAAGATGAAAACGGTTACTGCAAGGAACGGTTTAACCTAGAAGAACGAAATTTGGTGAGCCAAGTGGCTTGCTGTACTGATCATTACCTGCAAGTATCATCAAGATTGGGTGAAAAAAATGTTTGCTGAGAATTCAGGAAACTCGTAGTTTTTTGGAAGCTTGGCAACCCCTTTCATGAAACTGATTCTCGTCAGTCTCTGCTTGGGGCTACTTCAAAAGGACACAAACCATAGCGATAGAACTTGGAACTACATTATTGTGCCAAGTTTCAAAGAGCTAGCACACCGTGTTTTGATTTAGAGTTCCAAACTACATGTATCCATATAGGAGAAAACAGAGTGAAACCTAAACATGAAAACGGTTACTGCAAAGGAACGGTTTAACCTAGAAGAACGAAATTTGGTGAGCCAAGTGGGCTTGCTGTACTGATCATTACCTGCAAGTATCATCAAGATTGGGTGAAAAATATTTGCTGAGATTTCAGGAATCTCGTTAGTTTATGGAAGCTTGCCAACCAATTTCAATGAAAGTGATTCTCGTCAGTCTCTGCTTGGGGATACTTCAATAGGACACAAACCATAGCGACAGAACTTAGAACTACATTACTGTGCCAAGTTTCAAAGAGCTAGCACAAACCGTGTTTGATTTAGATTTCCAACTACATGTATCCATATAGTAGAAAAACAGAGTGAAACCTAAACATGAAAACGGTTACTGCAAAGGAAGGGTTTAACCTAGAAGAACGAAATATGGTGAGCCAAGTGGGATTGGTGTACTGATCATTAAATGGAAGTTATCATCAAGATTGGGGTGAAAAAAATGATTGCTGAGATTTCAGGAAACTCGTAGTTTTTTGGAAGCTTGGCAACCCTTTCAATGAAAGTGATTCTCGTCAGTCTCTGCTTGGGACTACTTCAATAGGACACAAACCATAGCGACAGAACTTGGAACTACATTATTGTGCCAAAGTTCAAAGTGCTAGCACAAACCGTGTTTGATTTAGAGTTCCAACTACATGTATCCATATAGGAGAAAACAGAGTGAAACCTAAACATGAAAACGGTTACTGCAAAGGAAAGGTTTAACCTAGAAGAACGAATTTGGTGAGCCAAGTGGATTGCCATACTGATCATTTCCTGCAAGTATCATCAAGATTGGGTGAGAAAATATTTGCTGAGATTTCAGGAAACTCGTAGTTTTTTGGAAGCTTGGCAACCCCTTTCAATGAAAGTGATTCTCGTCAGTCTCTGCTTGGGGCTACTTCAATAGGGACACAAACCATAGCGACAGAACTTGGAACTACATATTGTGCCAAGTTTCAAAATGCTAGCACAAACCGTGTTTGATTTAGAGTTCCAAATACATGTATCCATATCGGAGAAAACAGAGTGAAAACCTAAACATGAAAACGGTTACTGCAAAGGAACGGTTTAACCTAGAAGAACGAAATTTGGTGAGCCAAGTGGGCTTGCTGTACTGATCATTACCTGCAAGTATCATCAAGATTGGGTGAAAAAATGTTTGCTGAGATTTCAGGAAAACTCGTAGTTTATGGAAGCTTGCCAACCAATTTCAATGAAAGTGATTCTCGTCAGTCTCTGCTTGGGGCTACTTCAATAGGACACAAACCATAGCGACAGAACTTGGAACTACATTACTGTGCCAAGTTTCAAAGAGCTAGCAGAAACCGTGTTTGATTAGATTTCCAACTACATGTATCCATATAGGAGAAAACAGAGTGAAACCTAAACATGAAAACGGTTACTGCAAAGGAACGGTTTAACCTAGAAGAACGGAAATTTGGTGAGCCAAGTGGGCTTGGTGTACTGATCATTAAATGGAAGTATCATCAAGATTGGGTGAAAAATGTTTGCTGAGATTTCAGGAAACTAGTAGTTTTTTGGAAGCTTGGCAACCCTTTCAATGAAAGTGATTCTCCTCAGTCTCTGCTTGGGGCTACTTCAATAGGACAAAAACCATACCGATTGAACTTGGAACTACATTATTGTGCCAAGTTTCAAAGAGCTAGCACAAACCGTGTTTGATTTAGAGTTCCAACTACATGTATCCATATAGGAGAAAAGAGAGTGAAACCTAAAAGATGAAAAACGGTTAATGCAAAGGAACGGTTTAACCTAGAAGAACAGAATTGGTGAGCCAAGTGGGCTTGCTGTACTGATCATTACCTGCAAGTATCATCAAGATTGGGTGAAAAAAAATGTTTGCTGAGATTTCAGGAAACTCGTAGTTTTTTGGAAGCTTGGCAACCCTTTCAATGAAACTGATCTCGTCAGTCTCTGCTTGGGCTACTTCAAAAGGACACAAACCATAGCGATAGAACTTGGAACTACATTATTGTGCCAAGTTTCAAAGAGCTAGCACAAACCGTGTTTGATTTAGAGTTCCAACTACATGTATCCATATAGGAGAAAACAGAGTGAAACCTAAACATGAAAACGGTTACTGCAAAGAACGGTTTAACCTAGAAGAACGAATTTGGTGAGCCAAGTGGCTTGCTGTACTGATCATTACCTGCAAGTATCATCAAGATAGGGTGAAAAAATATTTGCTGAGATTTCAGGAATCTCGTAGTTTATGGAAGCTTGCCAACCAATTCAATGAAAGTGATTCTCGTCAGTCTCTGCTTGGGGATACTTCAATAGGACACAAACCATAGCGACAGAACTTAGAACTACATTACTGTGCCAAGTTTCAAAGAGCTAGCACAAACCGTGTTTGATTTAGATTTCCAACTACATGTATCCATATAGTAGAAAACAGAGTGAAACCTAAACATGAAAACGGTTACTGCAAAGGAAGGGTTTAACCTAGAAGAACGAAATATGGTGAGCCAAGTGGGATTGGTGTACTGATCATTAAATGGAAGTATCATCAAGATTGGGTGAAAAAATGATTGCTGAGATTTCAGGAAACTCGTAGTTTTTTGGAAGCTTGGCAACCCTTTCAATGAAAGTGATTCTCGTCAGTCTCTGCTTGGGACTACTTCAATAGGACACAAACCATAGCGACAGAACTTGGAACTACATTATTGTGCCAAGGTTTCAAAGTGCTAGCACAAACCGTGTTTGATTTAGAGTTCCAACTACATGTATCCATATAGGAGAAACAGAGTGAAACCTAAACATGAAAACGGTTACTGCAAAGGAAAGGTTTAACCTAGAAGAACGAAATTTGTGAGCCAAGTGGGATTGCCGTACTGATCATTTCCTGCAAGTATCATCAAGATTGGGTGAGAAAATATTTGCTGAGATTTCAGGAAACTCGTAGTTTTTGGAAGCTTGGCAACCCCTTTCAATGAAGTGATTCTCGTCAGTCTCTGCTTGGGGCTACTTCAATAGGACACAAACATAGCGACACAACCTGGAACTACATTATTGTGCCAAGTTTCAAAGAGCTAGCACAAACCGTGTTTGATTTAGAGTTCCAACTACATGTATCCATATAGGAGAAAACAGAGTGAAACCTAAACATGAAAACGGTTACTGCAAAGGAACGGTTTAACCTAGAAGAACGAAATTTGGTGAGCCAAGTGGGCTTGCTGTACTGATCATTACCTGCAAGTATCATCAAGATTGGGTGAAAAATGTTTGCTGAGATTTCAGGAATCTCGTAGTTTTGGAAGCTTGCCAAACAATTTCAATGAAAGTGATTCTCGTCAGTCTCTGCTTGGGGCTACTTCAATAGGACACAAACCTTAGAGAGAAACTTGGAACTACATTATTGTGCCAAGTTTCAAAGAGCTAGCACAAACCGTGTTTGATTTAGCGTTCCAACTACATGTATCCATATAGGAGAAAACAGAGTGAAACCTAAACATGAAAACGGTTACTGCAAAGGAACGGTTTAACCTAGAAGAACGAAATTTGGTGAGCCAAGTGGGCTTGCTGTACTGATCATTACCTGGCAAGTATCATCAAGATTGGGTGAAAAAATGTTTGCTGAGATTTCAGGAAACTCGTAGTTTTTTGGAAACTTGCAAACCCTTTCAATGAAAGTGATTCTCGTCAGTCTCTGCTTGGGCTACTTCAATAGGACACAAACCATAGCAACAGACCTTGGAACTACATTATTGTGCCAAGTTTTAAAGAGCTAGCACAAACCGTGTTTGATTTAGAGTTCCAACTACATGTATCCATATAGAGAAAACAGAGTGAAACCTAAACATGAAAACGGTTACTGCAAAGGAACGGTTTAACCTAGAAGAACGAAATTTGGTGATCCAAGTGGGATTGGGTGTACCGATCATTAAATGGAAGTATCATCAAGATTGGGTGAAAAAATGTTTGCTGAGATTTCAGGAAACTCGTAGTTTTTGGGAAGCTTGGCAACACCTTTTCAATGAAAGTGATTCTCGTCAGTCTCTGCCTTGGGAACTACTTCAATAGCACACAAACCATAGCGACAGAACTTAGAACTACATTATTGTGCCAAGTTTCAAAGAGGTAGCACAAACCGTGTTTGATTTAGAGTCCAACTACATGTATCCATATAGAGAAAACAGAGTGAAACTAAAACATGAAAACGGTTACTGCAAAGGAACGGTTTAACATAGAAGAACGAAATTTGGTGAGCCAAGTGGGCTTGCCGTACTGATCATTACCTGCAAGTATCATCAAGATTGGGTGAAAAAATGTTTGCTGAGATTTCAGGAACATCGTAGTTTTTTGAGCTTGGCAACCCCTTTCAATTAAAGTGATTCTCGTCAGTCTCTGCTTGACGCTACTTCAATAGGACACAAACCATAGCGATAGAACTTGGAACTACATTATTGTGCCAAGTTTCAAAGAGCTAGCACAAACCGTGTTTGATTTAGAGTTCCAACTACATGTATCCAATATAGGAGAAAACAGAGTGAAACCGAAACATGAAAACGGTTACTGCAAAGGAACGGTTTAACCTAGAAGAACGAAATTTGGTGAGCCAAGTGGGATTGGTGTACTGATCATTCAATGGAAGTTTCATCAAGATTGGGTGAAAAAATGTTTGCTGAGATTTCAGGAAACTCGTAGTTTTTTGGAAGCTTGGCAACAGCTTTCAATGAAAGTGATTCTCGTCAGTCTCTGCTTGGGGCTACTTCAATAGGACAAAACCATACCGAGTGAACTTGGAACTACATTATTGTGCCAAGTTTCAAAGAGCTAGCACAAACCGTGTTTGATTTAGAGTTCCAACTACATGTATCCATATAGGAGAAAAGAGAGTGAAACCTAAAGATGAAAACGGTTACTGCAAAGGAACGGTTTAACCTAGAAGAACGAAATTTTGGTGAGCCAAGTGGGCTTGCCGTACTGATCATTACCTGCAAGTATCATCAAGATTGGGTGAAAAAATGTTTGCTGAGATTTTCAGGGAAACTCGTAGTTTTTGGAAGCTTGGCAACCCCTTTCAATGAAAGTGATTCTCGTCAGTCTCTGCTTGGGGCTACTTCAATAGGACACAAACCATAGCGAAAGAACTTGGAACTACATTATTGTGCCAAGTTTCAAAGAGCTAGCACAAACCGTGTTTGATTTAGAGTTCCAACTACATGTATCCATATAGGAGAAACAGAGTGAAACCGAAACATGAAAACGGTTACTGGCAAAGGAACGGTTTAACTAGAAGAACGAAATTTGGTGAGCCAAGTGGGATTGGTGTACTGATCATTCAATGGAAGTTTCATCAAGATTGGGTGAAAAAATGTTGCTGAGTTTTCAGGAAACTCGTATTTTTTGGGAAGCTTGGCAACCCCTTTCAATGAAACTGATTCTCGTCAGTCTCTGCTTGGGGCTACTTCAAAAGGACACAAACCAATAGCGATAGAACTTGGAACTACATTTATTGTGCCAAGTTTCAAAGAGCTAGCACAAACCGTGTTTGATTTTAGAGTTCCAACTACATGTATCCATATAGGAGAAAACAGAGTGAAACCTAAACATGAAACGTTTACTGCAAAGAAAGGGTTTAACCTAGAAGAACGAAATTTGTGAGCCCAAGTGGGCTTGGTGTACTGATCATTAAATGGAAGTATCATCAAGATTGGGTGAAAAAATGTTTGCTGAGATTTCAGGAAACTCGTAGTTTTTTGGAAGCTTGGCAACCCCTTTCAATGAAAGTGATTCTCGTCAGTCTCTGCTTGGGGCTACTTCAATAGGACAAAAACCATACCGATTGAACTTGAACTACATTATTGTGCCAAGATTCAAGAGCTAGCACAAACCGTGTTTGATTTAGAGTTCCAACTACATGTATCCATATAGGAGAAAAGAGAGTGAAACCTAAAGATGAAAACGGTTACTACAAAGGAACGGTTTAACCTAGAAGAACGAAATTGGTGAGCCAAGTGGGCTTGCCGTACTGATCATTACCTGCAAGTATCATCAAGATTGGGTGAAAAAATGTTTGCTGAGATTTCAGGAAACTCGTAGTTTTTTGGAAGCTTGGCAACCCCTTTCAATGAAGGGATTCTCGTCAGTCTCTGCTTGGGGCTACTTCAATAGGACACAAACCATAGCGACAGAACTTGGAACTACATTATTGTGCCAAGTTCAAAGAGCTAGCACAAACCGTGTTTGATTTAGAGTTCCAACTACATGTATCCATATAGGAGAAAACAGAGTGAAACCAAAACATGAAAACGGTGTACTGCAAAGGAACGGTTTAACTAGAAGAACGAAATTTGGTGAGCCAAGTGGGCTGCTGTACTGATCATTACCTGCAAGTATCATCAAGATTGGGTGAAAAAATATTGCTGAGATTTCAGGAATCTCGTAGTTTATGGAAGCTTGCCAACCAATTTCAATGAAAGTGATTCTCGTCAGTCTCTGCTTGGGGCTACTTCAATAGGACACAAACCATAGCGACAGAACTTGGAACTACATTACTGTGCAAAGTTTCAAAGAGCTAGCAGAACCGTGTTTGATTTAGATTTCCAACTACATGTATCCATATAGTAGAAAACAGAGTGAAACCTAAACATGAAAACGGTTACTGCAAAGGAAGGGTTTAACCTAGAAGAACGAAATTTGGTGAGCAAGTGGGATTGGTGTACTGATCATTAAATGGAAGTATCATCAAGATTGGGTGAAAAATGATTGCTGAGATTTCAGGAAACTCGTAGTTTTTTGGAAGCTTGGCAACCCCTTTCAATGAAAGTGATTCTCGTCAGTCTCTGCTTGGGCTACTTCAATAGGACACAAACCATAGCGACAGAACTTGGAACTACATTATTGTGCCAAGTTTCAAAATGCTAGCACAAACCGTGTTTGATTTATAGTTCCCAACTACATGTATCCATATAGGAGAAAACAGAGTGAAACCTAAACATGAAAACGGTTACTGCAAAGGAAAGGTTTAACCTAGAAGAACGAAATTTGGTGAGCCAAGTGGGATTGCCGTACTGATCATTTCCTGCAAGTATCATCAAGATTGGGTGAGAAATGTTTGCTGAGATTTCAGGAAACTCGTAGTTTTTTGGAAGCTTGGCAACCCCTTTCAATGAAAGTGATTCTCGTCAGTCTCTGCTTGGGGCTACTTCAATAGGACACAAACCATAGCGACACAACCTGGAACTACATTATTGTGCCAAGTTTCAAGAGCTAGCACAAACCGTGTTTGATTTAGAGTTCCAAATACATGTATCCATATCGGAGAAAACAGAGTGAAACCTAAACATGAAAAACGGTTACTGCAAAGGAACGGTTTAACCTAGAAGAACGAAATTTGGTGAGCCAAGTGGGCTTGCTGTACTGATCATTACCTGCAAGTATCATCAAGATTGGGTGAAAAAATGTTTGCTGAGATTTCAGAAACTCGTAGTTTTTTGGAAACTTGCAAACCCTTTCAATGAAAGTGATTCTCGTCAGTCTCTGCTTGGGCCTACTTCAATAGGACACAAACCATAGCAACAGACCTTGGAACTACATTATTGTGCCAAGTTTCAAAGAGCTAGCACAAACGTGTTTGATTTAGAGTTCCAACTACATGTATCCATATAGGAGAAAACAGAGTGGAAACCCTAAACATGAAAACGGTTACTGCAAAGGAACGGTTTAACCTAGAAGAACGAAATTTGGTGAGCCAAGTGGGATTGGTGTACCGATCATTAAATGGAAGTATCATCAAGATTGGGTGAAAAAATGTTTGCTGAGATTTCAGGAAACTCGTAGTTTTGGGAAGCTTGGCAACACCTTTCAATGAAAGTGATTCTCGTCAGTCTCTGCTTGGGACTACTTCAATAGGACACAAACCATAGCGACAGAACTTAGATCTACATTATTGTGCCAAGTTTCAAAGAGCTAGCACAAACCGTGTTTGATTTAGAGTTCCAACTACATGTATCCATATAGGAGAAAACAGAGTGAAACCTAAACATGAAAACGGTTACTGCAAAGGAACGGTTTAACATAGAAGAACGATATTTGGTGAGCCAAGTGGGCTTGCCGTTACTGATCATTACCTGCAAATATCATCAAGATTGGGTGAAAAAATGTTTGCTGAGATTTCAGGAACATCGTAGTTTTTTGGAGCTTGGCAACCCCTTTCAATTAAAGTGATTCTCGTCAGTCTCTGCTTGACGCTACTTCAATAGGACACAAACCATAGCGATAGAACTTGGAACTACATTATTGTGCCACGTTTCAAAGAGCTAGCACAAACCGTGTTTGATTTAGAGTTCCAACTACATGTATCCATATAGGAGAAAACAGAGTGAAACCGAAACATGAAAACGGTTACTGCAAAGGAACGGTTTAACCTAGAGAACGAAATTTGGTGAGCCAAGTGGGATTGGTGTACTGATCATTCAATGGAAGTTTCATCAAGATTGGGTGAAAAAATGTTTGCTGAGATTTCAGGAACTCGTAGTTTTTGGAAGCTTGGCAACAGCTTTCAATGAAAGTGATTCTCGTCAGTCTCTGCTTGGGGCTACTTCAAAAGGACACAAACCATAGCGGATAGAACTTGAACTACATTATTGTGCCACGTTTCAAAGAGCTAGCACAAACCGTGTTTGATTTAGAGTTCCAACTACATGTATCCATATAGGAGAAAACAAAAGTGAAACCTAAACATGAAAACGGTTCTGCAAAGAACGGTTTAACTTAGAAGAACGAAATTGGTGAGCCAAGTGGCTTGCTGTACTGATCATTACTTGCAAGTATCATCAAGATTGGGTGAAAAATATTTGCTGAGATTTCAGGAATCTCGTAGTTTTTTGGAAGCTAGGAAACCCCTTTCAATGAAAGTGATTCTCGTCAAGTCTCTGCTTGGGACTACTTCAATAGGACACAAACCATAGCGACAGAACTTGGAACTACATTATTGTGCCAAGTTTCAAAGAGCTAGCACAACCGTGTTTTGATTTAGGATTCAACTACATGTATCCATATAGGAGAAAACAGAGTGAAACCTAAAGATGATAACGGTTACTACAAAGGAACGGTTTAACCTAGAAGAACGAAATTTGGTGAGCCAAGTGGATTGCTGGGCTGATTATTAAATGGAAGTATCATCAAGATTGGGTGAGAAAATGTTTGCTGAGATTTCAGGAAACTCGTAGTTTTTGGAAGCTTGGCAACCCCTTTCAATGAAAGTGATTCTCGTCAGTCTCTGCTTGGGGCTACTTCAATAGGACACAAACCATAGCGGACACAACCTGGAACTACATTATTGTGCCAAGTTTCAAAGAGCTAGCACAAACCGTGTTTGATTTAGAGTTCCAACCTACATGTATCCCATATAGAGAAAACAGAGTGAAACCTAAACATGAAAACGGTTACTGCAAAGGAACGGTTTAACCTAGAAGAACGAAATTTGGTGAGCCAAGTGGGCTTGCTGTACTGATCATTACCTGCAAGTATCATCAAGATTGGGTGAAAAAATGTTTGCTGAGATTTCAGGAATCTCGTAGTTTTTGGAAGCTTGCCAACCAATTTCAATGGAAAGTGATTCTCGTCAGTCTCTGTTGGGGCTACTTCAATAGGACACAAACCTTAGAGACAGAACTTGGAACTACATTATTGTGCCAAGTTTCAAAGAGCTAGCACAAACCGTGTTTGATTTAGCGTTCCAACTACATGTATCCATATAGGAGAAAACAGAGTGAAACCTAAACATGAAAACGGTTACTGCAAAGGAACGGTTTTAACCTAGAAGAACGAAATTTGGTGAGCCAAGTGGGCTTGCTGTACTGATCATTACCTGCAAGTATCATCAAGATTGGGTGAAAAAATGTTTGCTGAGATTTCAGGAAACTCGTAGTTTTTGGAAACTTGCAAACCCCTTTCAATGAAAGTGATTCTCGTCAGTCTCTGCTTGGGGCTACTTCAATAGGACACAAACCATAGCAACAGACCTTGGAAACTACATTATTGTGCCAAGTTTCAAAGAGCTAGCACAAACCGTGGTTTGATTTAGAGTTCCAACTACATGTATCCATATAGGAGAAAACAGAGTGAAACCTAAACATGAAAACGGTTACTGCAAAGGAACGTTTAACCTAGAAGAACGAAATTTGGTGATCCAAGTGGGATTGGTGTACCGATCATTAAATGGAAGTATCATCAAGATTGGGTGAAAAAATGTTTGCTGAGATTTCAGAACTCGTAGTTTTTGGGACGCTTGGCAACACCTTTCAATGAAAGTGATTCTCGTCAGTCTCTGCTTGGGACTACCTTCAATAGGACACAACCATAGCGACAGAACTTAGAACTACATTATTGTGCCAAGTTTCATAGAGGTAGCACAAACCGTGTTTGATTTAGAGTTCCAACTACATGTATCCATATAGGAGAAAACAGAGTGAAACCTAAACATGAAAACGGTTACTGCAAAGGAACGTTTAACATAGAAGAACGAAATTTGGTGAGCCAAGTGGCTTGCCGTACTGATCATTACCTGCAAGTATCATCAAGATTGGGTGAAAAAATGTTTGCTGAGATTTCAGGAACATCGTAGTTTTTGAGCTTGGCAACCCCTTTCAATTAAAGTGATTCTCGTCAGTCTCTGCTTGACGCTACTTCAATAGGACACAGCCATAGCGATCGAACTTGGAACTACATTATTGTGCCAAGTTTCAAAGAGCTAGCACAAACCGTGTTTGATTTAGAGTTCCAACTACATGTATCCATATAGGAGAAAACAGAGTGAAACCGAAACATGAAAACGGTTACTGCAAAGGAACGGTTTAACCTAGAAGAACGAAATTTGGTGAGCCAAGTGGGATTGGTGTACTGATCATTCAATGGAAGTTTCATCAAGATTGGGTGAAAAAATGTTTGCTGAGATTTCAGGAAACTCGTAGTTTTTTGGAAGCTTGGCAACAGCTTTCAATGAAAGTGATTCTCGTCAGTCTCTGCTTGGGGCTACTTCAAAAGGACACAAACCATAGCGATAGAACTTGGAACTACATTATTGTGCCACGTTTCAAAGAGCTAGCACAAACCGTGTTTGATTTAGAGTTCCAACTACATGTATCCATATAGGAGAAAACAAAGTGAAACCTAAACATGAAAACGGTTCCTGCAAAGGAACGGTTTAACTTAGAAGAACGAAATTTGGTGAGCCAAGTGGGCTTGCTGTACTGATCATTACTTGCAAGTATCATCAAGATTGGGTGAAAAAATATTTGCTGAGATTTCAGGAATCTCGTAGTTTTTTGGAAGCTTGGAAACCCCTTTCAATGAAAGTGATTCTCGTCAGTCTCTGCTTGGGACTACTTCAATAGGACACAAACCATAGCGACAGAACTTGGAACTACATTATTGTGCCATGTTTCAAAGAGCTAGCACAAACCGTGTTTGATTTAGAGTTCCAACTACATGTATCCATATAGGAGAAAACAGAGTGAAACCTAAACATGAAAACGGTTACTGCAAAGGAACGGTTTAACCTAGAAGAACGAAATTTGGTGAGCCAAGTGGGCTTGCCGTACTGATCATTACCTGCAAGTATCATCAAGATTGGGTGAAAAAATGTTTGGTGAGATTTCAGGAAACTCGTAGTTTTTTGGAAGCTTGGCAACCCCTTTCAATGAAAGTGATTCTCGTCAGTCTCTGCTTGGGGCTACTTCAATAGGACACAAACCATAGCGACACAACTTGGAACTACATTATTGTGCCAAGTTTCAAAGAGCTAGCACAAACCGTGTTTGATTTAGAGTTCCAACTACATGTATCCATATAGGAGAAAACAGAGTGAAACCGAAACATGAAAACGGTTACTGCAAAGGAACGGTTTAACCTAGAAGAACGAAATTTGGTGAGCCAAGTGGGATTGGTGTACTGATCATTCAATGGAAGTTTCATCAAGATTGGGTGAAAAAATGTTTGCTGAGATTTCAGGAAACTCGTAGTTTTTTGGAAGCTTGGCAACCCCTTTCAATGAAAGTGATTCTCGTCAGTCTCTGCTTGGGGCTACTTCAAAAGCACACAAACCATAGCGATAGAACTTGGAACTACATTATTGTGCCAAGTTTCAAAGAGCTAGCACAAACCGTGTTTGATTTAGAGTTCCAACTACATGTATCCATATAGGAGAAAACAGAGTGAAACCTAAACATGAAAACGGTTACTGCAAAGGAACGGTTTAACCTAGAAGAACGAAATTTGGTGAGCCAAGTGGGCTTGCTGTACTGATCATTACCTGCAAGTATCATCAAGATTGGGTGAAAAAATATTTGCTGAGATTTCAGGAATCTCGTAGTTTATGGAAGCTTGCCAACCAATTTCAATGAAAGTGATTCTCGTCAGTCTCTGCTTGGGGCTACTTCAATAGGACACAAACCATAGCGACAGAACTTGGAACTATATTACTGTGCCAAGTTTCAAAGAGCTAGCACAAACCGTGTTTGATTTAGATTTCCAACTACATGTATCCATATAGTAGAAAACAGAGTGAAACCTAAACATGAAAACGGTTACTGCAAAGGAAGGGTTTAACCTAGAAGAACGAAATTTGGTGAGCCAAGTGGGATTGGTGTACTGATCATTAAATGGAAGTATCATCAAGATTGGGTGAAAAAATGATTGCTGAGATTTCAGGAAACTCGTAGTTTTTTGGAAGCTTGGCAACCCCTTTCAATGAAAGTGATTCTCGTCAGTCTCTCCTTGGGACTACTTCAATAGGACACAAACCATAGCGACAGAACTTGGAACTACATTATTGTGCCAAGTTTCAAAGAGCTAGCACAAACCGTGTTTGATTTAGAGTTCCAACTACATGTATCCATATAGGAGAAAACAGAGTGAAACCTAAACATGAAAACGGTTACTGCAAAGGAACGGTTTAACCTAGAAGAACGAAATTTGGTGAGCCAAGTGGGATTGCCGTACTGATCATTTCCTGCAAGTATCATCAAGATTGGGTGAGAAAATGTTTGCTGAGATTTCAGAAAACTCGTAGTTTTTTGGAAGCTTGGCAACCCCTTTCAATGAAAGTGATTCTCGTCAGTCTCTGCTTGGGGCTACTTCAATAGGACAGAAACCATAGCGACAGAACTTGGAACTACATTATTGTGCCAAGTTTCAAAGAGCTAGCACAAACCGTGTTTGATTTAGATTTCCAACTACATGTATCCATATAGGAGAAAACAGAGTGAAACCTAAACATGAAAACGGTTACTGCAAAGGAACGGTTTAACCTAGAAGAACGAAATTTGGTGAGCCAAGTGGGCTTGCTGTACTGATCATTACCTGCAAGTATCATCAAGATTGGGTGAAAAAATGTTTGCTGAGATTTCAGGAAACTCGTAGTTTTTTGGAAACTTGCAAACCCCTTTCAATGAAAGTGATTCTCGTCAGTCTCTGCTTGGGGCTACTTCAATAGGACACAAACCATAGCAACAGACCTTGGAACTACATTATTGTGCCAAGTTTCAAAGAGCTAGCACAAACCGTGTTTGATTTAGAGTTCCAACTACATGTATCCATATAGGAGAAAACAGAGTGAAACCTAAACATGAAAACGGTTACTGCAAAGGAACGGTTTAACCTAGAAGAACGAAATTTGGTGATCCAAGTGGGACTGGTGTACCGATCATTAAATGGAAGTATCATCAAGATTGGGTGAAAAAATGTTTGCTGAGATTTCAGGAAACTCGTAGTTTTTGGGACGCTTGGCAACACCTTTCAATGAAAGTGATTCTCGTCAGTCTCTGCTTGGGACTACTTCAATAGGACACAAACCATAGCGACAGAACTTAGAACTACATTATTGTGCCAAGTTTCATAGAGGTAGCACAAACCGTGTTTGATTTAGAGTTCCAACTACATGTATCCATATAGGAGAAAACAGAGTGAAACCTAAACATGAAAACGGTTACTGCAAAGGAACGGTTTAACATAGAAGAACGAAATTTGGTGAGCCAAGTGGGCTTGCCGTACTGATCATTACCTGCAAGTATCATCAAGATTGGGTGAAAAAATGTTTGCTGAGATTTCAGGAACATCGTAGTTTTTTGGAGCTTGGCAACCCCTTTCAATTAAAGTGATTCTCGTCAGTCTCTGCTTGACGCTACTTCAATAGGACACAAGCCATAGCGATCGAACTTGGAACTACATTATTGTGCCAAGTTTCAAAGAGCTAGCACAAACCGTGTTTGATTTAGAGTTCCAACTACATGTATCCATATAGGAGAAAACAGAGTGAAACCGAAACATGAAAACGGTTACTGCAAAGGAACGGTTTAACCTAGAAGAACGAAATTTGGTGAGCCAAGTGGGATTGGTGTACTGATCATTCAATGGAAGTTTCATCAAGATTGGGTGAAAAAATGTTTGCTGAGATTTCAGGAAACTCGTAGTTTTTTGGAAGCTTGGCAACAGCTTTCAATGAAAGTGATTCTCGTCAGTCTCTGCTTGGGGCTACTTCAAAAGGACACAAACCATAGCGATAGAACTTGGAACTACATTATTGTGCCACGTTTCAAAGAGCTAGCACAAACCGTGTTTGATTTAGAGTTCCAACTACATGTATCCATATAGGAGAAAACAAAGTGAAACCTAAACATGAAAACGGTTCCTGCAAAGGAACGGTTTAACTTAGAAGAACGAAATTTGGTGAGCCAAGTGGGCTTGCTGTACTGATCATTACTTGCAAGTATCATCAAGATTGGGTGAAAAAATATTTGCTGAGATTTCAGGAATCTCGTAGTTTTTTGGAAGCTTGGAAACCCCTTTCAATGAAAGTGATTCTCGTCAGTCTCTGCTTGGGACTACTTCAATAGGACACAAACCATAGCGACAGAACTTGGAACTACATTATTGTGCCATGTTTCAAAGAGCTAGCACAAACCGTGTTTGATTTAGAGTTCCAACTACATGTATCCATATAGGAGAAAACAGAGTGAAACCTAAACATGAAAACGGTTACTGCAAAGGAACGGTTTAACCTAGAAGAACGAAATTTGGTGAGCCAAGTGGGCTTGCCGTACTGATCATTACCTGCAAGTATCATCAAGATTGGGTGAAAAAATGTTTGGTGAGATTTCAGGAAACTCGTAGTTTTTTGGAAGCTTGGCAACCCCTTTCAATGAAAGTGATTCTCGTCAGTCTCTGCTTGGGGCTACTTCAATAGGACACAAACCATAGCGACACAACTTGGAACTACATTATTGTGCCAAGTTTCAAAGAGCTAGCACAAACCGTGTTTGATTTAGAGTTCCAACTACATGTATCCATATAGGAGAAAACAGAGTGAAACCGAAACATGAAAACGGTTACTGCAAAGGAACGGTTTAACCTAGAAGAACGAAATTTGGTGAGCCAAGTGGGATTGGTGTACTGATCATTCAATGGAAGTTTCATCAAGATTGGGTGAAAAAATGTTTGCTGAGATTTCAGGAAACTCGTAGTTTTTTGGAAGCTTGGCAACCCCTTTCAATGAAAGTGATTCTCGTCAGTCTCTGCTTGGGGCTACTTCAAAAGCACACAAACCATAGCGATAGAACTTGGAACTACATTATTGTGCCAAGTTTCAAAGAGCTAGCACAAACCGTGTTTGATTTAGAGTTCCAACTACATGTATCCATATAGGAGAAAACAGAGTGAAACCTAAACATGAAAACGGTTACTGCAAAGGAACGGTTTAACCTAGAAGAACGAAATTTGGTGAGCCAAGTGGGCTTGCTGTACTGATCATTACCTGCAAGTATCATCAAGATTGGGTGAAAAAATATTTGCTGAGATTTCAGGAATCTCGTAGTTTATGGAAGCTTGCCAACCAATTTCAATGAAAGTGATTCTCGTCAGTCTCTGCTTGGGGCTACTTCAATAGGACACAAACCATAGCGACAGAACTTGGAACTATATTACTGTGCCAAGATTCAAAGAGCTAGCACAAACCGTGTTTGATTTAGATTTCCAACTACATGTATCCATATAGTAGAAAACAGAGTGAAACCTAAACATGAAAACGGTTACTGCAAAGGAAGGGTTTAACCTAGAAGAACGAAATTTGGTGAGCCAAGTGGGATTGGTGTACTGATCATTAAATGGAAGTATCATCAAGATTGGGTGAAAAAATGATTGCTGAGATTTCAGGAAACTCGTAGTTTTTTGGAAGCTTGGCAACCCCTTTCAATGAAAGTGATTCTCGTCAGTCTCTCCTTGGGACTACTTCAATAGGACACAAACCATAGCGACAGAACTTGGAACTACATTATTGTGCCAAGTTTCAAAGAGCTAGCACAAACCGTGTTTGATTTAGAGTTCCAACTACATGTATCCATATAGGAGAAAACAGAGTGAAACCTAAACATGAAAACGGTTACTGCAAAGGAACGGTTTAACCTAGAAGAACGAAATTTGGTGAGCCAAGTGGGATTGCCGTACTGATCATTTCCTGCAAGTATCATCAAGATTGGGTGAGAAAATGTTTGCTGAGATTTCAGAAAACTCGTAGTTTTTTGGAAGCTTGGCAACCCCTTTCAATGAAAGTGATTCTCGTCAGTCTCTGCTTGGGGCTACTTCAATAGGACAGAAACCATAGCGACAGAACTTGGAACTACATTATTGTGCCAAGTTTCAAAGAGCTAGCACAAACCGTGTTTGATTTAGATTTCCAACTACATGTATCCATATAGGAGAAAACAGAGTGAAACCTAAACATGAAAACGGTTACTGCAAAGGAACGGTTTAACCTAGAAGAACGAAATTTGGTGAGCCAAGTGGGCTTGCTGTACTGATCATTACCTGCAAGTATCATCAAGATTGGGTGAAAAAATGTTTGCTGAGATTTCAGGAAACTCGTAGTTTATGGAAGCTTGCCAACCAATTTCAATGAAAGTGATTCTCGTCAGTCTCTGCTTGGGGCTACTTCAATAGGACACAAACCATAGCGACAGAACTTGGAACTACATTACTGTGCCAAGTTTCAGAGAGCTAGCAGAAACCGTGTTTGATTTAGATTTCCAACTACATGTATCCATATAGGAGAAAACAGAGTGAAACCTAAACATGAAAACGGTTACTGCAAAGGAACGGTTTAACCTAGACGAACGAAATTTGGTGAGCCAAGTGGGCTTGGTGTACTGATCATTAAATGGAAGTATCATCAATATTGGGTGAAAAAATGTTTGCTGAGATTTCAGGAAACTCGTAGTTTTTTGGAAGCTTGGCAACCCCTTTCAATGAAAGTGATTCTCGTCAGTCTCTGCTTGGGGCTACTTCAATAGGAGACAAACCATACCGATTGAACTTGGAACTACATTATTGTGCCAAGTTTCAAAGAGCTAGCACAAACCGTGTTTGATTTAGAGTTCCAACTACATGTATCCATATAGGAGAAAACAGAGTGAAACCTAAACATGAAAACGGTTACTGCAAAGGAACGGTTTAACCTAGAAGAACGAAATTTGGTGAGCCAAGTGGGCTTGACGTACTGATCATTACCTGCAAGTATCATCAAGATTGGGTGAAAAAATGTTTGCTGAGATTTCAGGAAACTCGTAGTTTTTTGGAAGCTTGGCAACCCCTTTCAATGAAAGTGATTCTCGTCAGTCTCTGCTTGGGGCTACTTCAATAGGACACAAACCATAGCGACAGAACTTGGAACTACATTATTTTGCCAAGTTTCAAAGAGCTAGCACAAACCGTGTTTGATTTAGAGTTCCAACTACATGTATCCATATAGGAAAAAACAGAGTGAAACCGAAACATGAAAACGGTTACTGCAAAGGAACGGTTTAACCTAGAAGAACGAAATTTGGTGAGCCAAGTGGGATTGGTGTACTGATCATTCAATGGAAGTTTCATCAAGATTGGGTGAAAAAATGTTTGCTGAGATTTCAGGAAACTCGTATTTTTTTGGAAGCTTGGCAACCCCTTTCAATGAAAGTGATTCTCGTCAGTCTCTGCTTGGGGCTACTTCAAAAGGACACAAACCATAGCGATAGAACTTGGAACTACATTATTGTGCAAAGTTTCAAAGAGCTAGCACAAACCGTGTTTGATTTAGCGTTCCAACTAAATGTATCCATATAGGAGAAAACAGATTGAAACCTACACATGAAAACGGTTACTGCAAAGGAACGGTTTAACCTAGAAGAACGAAATTTGGTGAGCCAAGTGGGCTTGCCGTACTGATTATTATATGGAAGTATCATCAAGATTGGGTGAAAAAATATTTGCTGAGATTTCAGGAATCTCGTAGTTTTTGGAAGCTTGGCAACAATTTCAATGAAAGTGATTCTCGTCAGTCTCTGCTTGGGGCTACTTCAATAGGACACAAACCATAGCAACAGAACTTGGAACTACATTATTGTGCCAAGTTTCAAAGAGCTAGCACAAACCGTGTTTGATTTAGCGTTCCAACTAAGTGTATCCATATAGGAGAAAACAGAGTGAAACCTAAACATTGAAAACGGTTACTGCAAAGAACGGTTTAACTAGAAGAACGAAATTTGTGAGCCAAGTGGGATTGGTGTACCGATCATTAAAATGGAAGTATCATCAAGATGGGTGAAAACATGTTTGCTGAGATTTCAGGAAACTCGTAGTTTTTTGGCAGCTTGGCAACCCCTTTCAATGAAAGTGATTCTCGTCAGTCTCTGCTTGGGACTACTTCAATAGGACACAAACCATAGCGACAGAACTTGGAACTACATTATTGTGCCAAGTTTCAAGTGCTAGCACAAACCGTGTTTGATTTAGAGTTCCAAATACATGTAATCCATATAAGAGAAAACAGAGTGAAAACCTAAACATGAAAACGGTTACTGCAAAGGAAAGGTTTAACCTAGAAGAACGAAATTTGGTGAGCCAAGTGGGATTGCCGTACTGATCATTTCCTGCAAGTATCATCAAGATTGGGTGAGAAAATGTTTGCTGAGATTTCAGGAAACTCGTAGTTTTTTGGAGCTTGGCAACCCTTTCAATGAAAGTGATTTCTCGTCAGTCCTGCTTGGGGGCTACTTCAATAGGACACAAACCATAGCGACACAACCTGGAACTACATTATTGTGCCAAGTTTCAAAGAGCTAGCACAAACCGTGTTTGATTAGAGTTCCAACTACATGTATCAATATAGGAGAAAACAGAGTGAAACCTAAACATGAAAACGGTTACTGCAAAGGAACTGTTTAACCTAGAAGAACGGAATTTGGTGAGCCAAGTGGGCTTACTGTACTGATCATTACCTGCAAGTATCATCAAGATTGGGTGAAAAATGTTTGCTGAGATTTCAGGAATCTCGTAGTTTATGGAAGCTTGCCAACCAATTCAATGAAGTGATTTTCGTCAGTCTCTGCTTGGGGCTACTTCAATAGGACACAAACCTTAGAGACAGAACTTGGAACTACATTATTGTGCCAATTTTCAAAGGAGCTAGCACAAACCGTGTTTGATTTAGCGTTCAACTACATGTATCCATATAGGAGAAAAACAGAGTGAAACCTAAACATGAAAACGGTTACTGCAAAGGAACGGTTTAACCTAGAAGAACGAAATTTGGTGAGCCAAGTGGCTTGCTGTACTGATCATTACCTGCAAGTATCATCAAGATTGGTGAGAAAATGTTTGCTGAGATTTCAGGAAACTCGTAGTTTTTGGAAGCTTGGCAACCCCTTTCAATGAAGTGATTCTCGTCAGTCTCTGCTTGGGGCTACTTCAATAGGACACAAACCATAGCGACACAACCTGGAACTACATTATTGTGCCAAGTTTCAAAGAGCTAGCACAAACCGTGTTTGATTTAGAGTTCCAACTACATGTATCCATATAGGAGAAAACAGAGTGAAACCTAAACATGAAAACGGTTACTGCAAAGGAACGGTTTAACCTAGAAGAACGAAATTTGGTGAGCCAAGTGGGCTTGCTGTACTGATCATTACCTGCAAGTATCATCAAGATTGGGTGAAAAATGTTTGCTGAGATTTCAGGAATCTCGTAGTTTATGGAAGCTTGCCAACAATTTCAATGAAAGTGATTCTCGTCAGTCTCTGCTTGGGGCTACTTCAATAGGACACAAACCATAGCAACATACCTTGGAACTACATTATTGTGCCAAGTTTCAAAGAGCTAGCACAAACCGTGTTTGATTTAGAGTTCCAACTACATGTATCCATATAGGAGAAAACAGAGTGAAACCTAAACATGAAAACGGTTACTGCAAAGGAACGGTTTAACCTAGAAGAACGAAATTTGGTGATCCAAGTGGGATTGGTGTACCGATCATTAAATGGAAGTATGATCAAGATTGGGTGAAAAAATGTTTGCTGAGATTTCAGGAAACTCGTAGTTTTTGGGAAGCTTGGCAACACCTTTCAATGAAAGTGATTCTCGTCAGTCTCTGCTTGGGACTACTTCAATAGGACACAAACCATAGCGACAGAACTTAGAACTACATTATTGTGCCAAGTTTCAAAGAGCTAGCACAAACCGTGTTTGATTTAGAGTTCCAACTACATGTATCCATATAGGAGAAAACAGAGTGAAACCTAAACATGAAAACGGTTACTGCAAAGGAACGGTTTAACATAGAAGAACGAAATTTGGTGAGCCAAGTGGGCTTGCCGTACTGATCATTACCTGCAAGTATCATCAAGATTGGGTGAAAAAATGTTTGCTGAGATTTCAGGAACATCGTAGTTTTTTGGAGCTTGGCAACCCCTTTCAATTAAAGTGATTCTCGTCAGTCTCTGCTTGACGCTACTTCAATAGGACACAAACCATAGCGATAGAACTTGGAACTACATTATTGTGCCAAGTTTCAAAGAGCTAGCACAAACCGTGTTTGATTTAGAGTTCCAACTACATGTATCCATATAGGAGAAAACAGAGTGAAACCGAAACATGAAAACGGTTACTGCAAAGGAACGGTTTAACCTAGAAGAACGAAATTTGGTGAGCCAAGTGGGATTGGTGTACTGATCATTCAATGGAAGTTTCATCAAGATTGGGTGAAAAAATGTTTGCTGAGATTTCAGGAAACTCGTAGTTTTTTGGAAGCTTGGCAACAGCTTTCAATGAAAGTGATTCTCGTCAGTCTCTGCTTGGGGCTACTTCAAAAGGACACAAACCATAGCGATAGAACTTGGAACTACATTATTGTGCCAAGTTTCAAAGAGCTAGCACAAACCGTGTTTGATTTAGAGTTCCAACTACATGTATCCATATAGGAGAAAACAAAGTGAAACCTAAACATGAAAACGGTTCCTGCAAAGGAACGGTTTAACCTAGAAGAACGAAATTTGGTGAGCCAAGTGGGCTTGCTGTACTGATCATTACTTGCAAGTATCATCAAGATTGGGTGAAAAAATATTTGCTGAGATTTCAGGAATCTCGTAGTTTTTTGGAAGCTTGGAAACCCCTTTCAATGAAAGTGATTCTCGTCAGTCTCTGCTTGGGACTACTTCAATAGGACACAAACCATAGCGACAGAACTTGGAACTACATTATTGTGCCAAGTTTCAAAGAGCTAGCACAAACCGTGTTTGATTTAGAGTTCCAACTACATGTATCCATATAGGAGAAAACAGAGTGAAACCTAAACATGAAAACGGTTACTGCAAAGGAACGGTTTAACCTAGAAGAACGAAATTTGGTGAGCCAAGTGGGCTTGCCGTACTGATCATTTCCTGCAAGTATCATCAAGATTGGGTGAAAAAATGTTTGCTGAGATTTCAGGAAACTCGTAGTTTATGGAAGCTTGCCAACCAATTTCAATGAAAGTGATTCTCGTCAGTCTCTGCTTGGGGCTACTTCAATAGGACACAAACCATAGCGACAGAACTTGGAACTACATTACTGTGCCAAGTTTCAAAGAGCTAGCAGAAACCGTGTTTGATTTAGATTTCCAACTACATGTATCCATATAGGAGAAAACAGAGTGAAACCTAAACATGAAAACGGTTACTGCAAAGGAACGGTTTAACCTAGAAGAACGAAATTTGGTGAGCCACGTGGGCTTGGTGTACTGATCATTAAATGGAAGTATCATCAAGATTGGGTGAAAAAATGTTTGCTGAGATTTCAGGAAACTCGTAGTTTTTTGGAAGCTTGGCAACCCCTTTCAATGAAAGTGATTCTCGTCAGTCTCTGCTTGGGGCTACTTCAATAGGACAAAAACCATACCGATTGAACTTGGAACTACATTATTGTGCCAAGTTTCAAAGAGCTAGCACAAACCGTGTTTGATTTAGAGTTCCAACTACATGTATCCATATAGGAGAAAAGAGAGTGAAACCTAAACATGAAAACGGTTACTGCAAAGGAACGGTTTAACCTAGAAGAACGAAATTTGGTGAGCCAAGTGGGCTTGCCGTACTGATCATTTCCTGCAAGTATCATCAAGATTGGGTGAGAAAATGTTTGCTGAGATTTCAGGAAACTCGTAGTTTTTTGGAAGCTTGGCAACCCCTTTCAATGAAAGTGATTCTCGTCAGTCTCTGCTTGGGGCTACTTCAATAGGACACAAACCATAGCGACACAACCTGGAACTACATTATTGTGCCAAGTTTCAAAGAGCTAGCACAAACCGTGTTTGATTTAGAGTTCCAACTACATGTATCCATATAGGAGAAAACAGAGTGAAACCTAAACATGAAAACGGTTACTGCAAAGGAACGGTTTAACCTAGAAGAACGAAATTTGGTGAGCCAAGTGGGCTTACTGTACTGATCATTACCTGCAAGTATCATCAAGATTGGGTGAAAAAATGTTTGCTGAGATTTCAGGAATCTCGTAGTTTATGGAAGCTTGCCAACCAATTTCAATGAAAGTGATTTTCGTCAGTCTCTGCTTGGGGCTACTTCAATAGGACACAAACCTTAGAGACAGAACTTGGAACTACATTATTGTGCCAATTTTCAAAGAGCTAGCACAAACCGTGTTGTTTGATTTAGCGTTCCAACTACATGTATCCATATAGGAGAAAACAGAGTGAAACCTAAACATGAAAACGGTTACTGCAAAGGAACGGTTTAACCTAGAAGAACGAAATTTGGTGAGCCAAGTGGGCTTGCTGTACTGATCATTACCTGCAAGTATCATCAAGATTGGGTGAGAAAATGTTTGCTGAGATTTCAGGAAACTCGTAGTTTTTTGGAAGCTTGGCAACCCCTTTCAATGAAAGTGATTCTCGTCAGTCTCTGCTTGGGACTACTTCAATAGGACACAAACCATAGCGACACAACCTGGAACTACATTATTGTGCCAAGTTTCAAAGAGCTAGCACAAACCGTGTTTGATTTAGAGTTCCAACTACATGTATCCATATAGGAGAAAACAGAGTGAAACCTAAACATGAAAACGGTTACTGCAAAGGAACGGTTTAACCTAGAAGAACGAAATTTGGTGAGCCAAGTGGGCTTGCTGTACTGATCATTACCTGCAAGTATCATCAAGATTGGGTGAAAAAATGTTTGCTGAGATTTCAGGAATCTCGTAGTTTATGGAAGCTTGCCAACCAATTTCAATGAAAGTGATTCTCGTCAGTCTCTGCTTGGGGCTACTTCAATAGGACACAAACCATAGCAACATACCTTGGAACTACATTATTGTGCCAAGTTTCAAAGAGCTAGCACAAACCGTGTTTGATTTAGAGTTCCAACTACATGTATCCATATAGGAGAAAACAGAGTGAAACCTAAACATGAAAACGGTTACTGCAAAGGAACGGTTTAACCTAGAAGAACGAAATTTGGTGATCCAAGTGGGATTGGTGTACCGATCATTAAATGGAAGTATGATCAAGATTGGGTGAAAAAATGTTTGCTGAGATTTCAGGAAACTCGTAGTTTTTGGGAAGCTTGGCAACACCTTTCAATGAAAGTGATTCTCGTCAGTCTCTGCTTGGGACTACTTCAATAGGACACAAACCATAGCGACAGAACTTAGAACTACATTATTGTGCCAAGTTTCAAAGAGCTAGCACAAACCGTGTTTGATTTAGAGTTCCAACTACATGTATCCATATAGGAGAAAACAGAGTGAAACCTAAACATGAAAACGGTTACTGCAAAGGAACGGTTTAACATAGAAGAACGAAATTTGGTGAGCCAAGTGGGCTTGCCGTACTGATCATTACCTGCAAGTATCATCAAGATTGGGTGAAAAAATGTTTGCTGAGATTTCAGGAACATCGTAGTTTTTTGGAGCTTGGCAACCCCTTTCAATTAAAGTGATTCTCGTCAGTCTCTGCTTGACGCTACTTCAATAGGACACAAACCATAGCGATAGAACTTGGAACTACATTATTGTGCCAAGTTTCAAAGAGCTAGCACAAACCGTGTTTGATTTAGAGTTCCAACTACATGTATCCATATAGGAGAAAACAGAGTGAAACCGAAACATGAAAACGGTTACTGCAAAGGAACGGTTTAACCTAGAAGAACGAAATTTGGTGAGCCAAGTGGGATTGGTGTACTGATCATTCAATGGAAGTTTCATCAAGATTGGGTGAAAAAATGTTTGCTGAGATTTCAGGAAACTCGTAGTTTTTTGGAAGCTTGGCAACAGCTTTCAATGAAAGTGATTCTCGTCAGTCTCTGCTTGGGGCTACTTCAAAAGGACACAAACCATAGCGATAGAACTTGGAACTACATTATTGTGCCAAGTTTCAAAGAGCTAGCACAAACCGTGTTTGATTTAGAGTTCCAACTACATGTATCCATATAGGAGAAAACAAAGTGAAACCTAAACATGAAAACGGTTCCTGCAAAGGAACGGTTTAACCTAGAAGAACGAAATTTGGTGAGCCAAGTGGGCTTGCTGTACTGATCATTACTTGCAAGTATCATCAAGATTGGGTGAAAAAATATTTGCTGAGATTTCAGGAATCTCGTAGTTTTTTGGAAGCTTGGAAACCCCTTTCAATGAAAGTGATTCTCGTCAGTCTCTGCTTGGGACTACTTCAATAGGACACAAACCATAGCGACAGAACTTGGAACTACATTATTGTGCCAAGTTTCAAAGAGCTAGCACAAACCGTGTTTGATTTAGAGTTCCAACTACATGTATCCATATAGGAGAAAACAGAGTGAAACCTAAACATGAAAACGGTTACTGCAAAGGAACGGTTTAACCTAGAAGAACGAAATTTGGTGAGCCAAGTGGGCTTGCCGTACTGATCATTTCCTGCAAGTATCATCAAGATTGGGTGAAAAAATGTTTGCTGAGATTTCAGGAAACTCGTAGTTTATGGAAGCTTGCCAACCAATTTCAATGAAAGTGATTCTCGTCAGTCTCTGCTTGGGGCTACTTCAATAGGACACAAACCATAGCGACAGAACTTGGAACTACATTACTGTGCCAAGTTTCAAAGAGCTAGCAGAAACCGTGTTTGATTTAGATTTCCAACTACATGTATCCATATAGGAGAAAACAGAGTGAAACCTAAACATGAAAACGGTTACTGCAAAGGAACGGTTTAACCTAGAAGAACGAAATTTGGTGAGCCACGTGGGCTTGGTGTACTGATCATTAAATGGAAGTATCATCAAGATTGGGTGAAAAAATGTTTGCTGAGATTTCAGGAAACTCGTAGTTTTTTGGAAGCTTGGCAATCCCTTTCAATGAAAGTGATTCTCGTCAGTCTCTGCTTGGGGCTACTTCAATAGGACAAAAACCATACCGATTGAACTTGGAACTACATTATTGTGCCAAGTTTCAAAGAGCTAGCACAAACCGTGTTTGATTTAGAGTTCCAACTACATGTATCCATATAGGAGAAAAGAGAGTGAAACCTAAACATGAAAACGGTTACTGCAAAGGAACGGTTTAACCTAGAAGAACGAAATTTGGTGAGCCAAGTGGGCTTGCCGTACTGATCATTACCTGCAAGTATCATCAAGATTGGGTGAAAAAATGTTTGCTGAGATTTCAGGAAACTCGTAGTTTTTTGGAAGCTTGGCAACCCCTTTCAATGAAAGTGATTCTCGTCAGTCTCTGCTTGGGGCTACTTCAATAGGACACAAACCATAGCGACAGAACTTGGAACTACATTATTGTGCCAAGTTTCAAAGAGCTAGCACAAACCGTGTTTGATTTAGAGTTCCAACTACATGTATCCATATAGGAGAAAACAGAGTGAAACCGAAACATGAAAACGGTTACTGCAAAGGAACGGTTTAACCTAGAAGAACGAAATTTGGTGAGCCAAGTGGGATTGGTGTACTGATCATTCAATGAAAGTTTCATCAAGATTGGGTGAAAAAATGTTTGCTGAGATTTCAGGAAACTCGTAGTTTTTTGGAAGCTTGGCAACCCCTTTCAATGAAAGTGATTCTCGTCAGTCTCTGCTTGGGGCTACTTCAAAAGGACACAAACCATAGCGATAGAACTTGGAACTACATTATTGTGCCAAGTTTCAAAGAGCTAGCACAAACCGTGTTTGATTTAGAGTTCCAACTACATGTATCCATATAGGAGAAAACAGAGTGAAACCTAAACATGAAAACGGTTACTGCAAAGGAACGGTTTAACCTAGAAGAACAAAATTTGGTGAGCCTAGTGGGCTTGCTGTACTGATCATTACCTGCAAGTATCATCAAGATTGGGTGAAAAAATATTTGCTGAGATTTCAGGAATCTCGTAGTTTATGGAAGCTTGCCAACCAATTTCAATGAAAGTGATTCTCGTCAGTCTCTGCTTGGGGCTACTTCAATAGGACACAAACCATAGCGACAGAACTTGGAACTACATTACTGTGCCAAGTTTCAAAGAGCTAGCACAAACCGTGTTTGATTTAGAGTTCCAACTACATGTATCCATATAGTAGAAAACAGAGTGAAACCTAAACATGAAAACGGTTACTGCAAAGGAAGGGTTTAACCTAGAAGAACGAAATTTGGTGAGCCAAGTTGGATTGGTGTACTGATCATTAAATGGAAGTATCATCAAGATTGGGTGAAAAAATGATTGCTGATATTTCAGGAAACTCGTAGTTTTTTGGAAGCTTGGCAACCCCTTTCAATGAAAGTGATTCTCCTCAGTCTCTGCTTGGGACTACTTCAATAGGACACAAACCATAGCGACAGAACTTGGAACTACATTACTGTGCCAAGTTTCAGAGAGCTAGCAGAAACCGTGTTTGATTTAGATTTCCAACCACATGTATCCATATAGGAGAAAACAGAGTGAAACCTAAACATGAAAACGGTTACTGCAAAGGAACGGTTTAACCTAGAAGAACGAAATTTGGTGAGCCAAGTGGGCTTGCTGTACTAATCATTACCTGCAAGTATCACCAAGATTGGGTGAAAAAATGTTTGCTGAGATTTCAGGAAACTCGTAGTTTATGGAAGCTTGCCAACCAATTTCAATGAAAGTGATTCTCGTCAGTCTCTGCTTGGGGCTACTTCAATAGGACACAAACCATAGCGACAGAACTTGGAACTACATTACTGTGCCAAGTTTCAGAGAGCTAGCAGAAACCGTGTTTCATTTAGATTTCCAACTACATGTATCCATATAGGAGAAAACAGAGTGAAACCTAAACATGAAAACGGCTACTGCAAAGGAACGGTTTAACCTAGAAGAACGAAATTTGGTGAGCCAAGTGGGCTTGGTGTACTGATCATTAAATGGAAGTATCATCAATATTGGGTGAAAAAATGTTTGCTGAGATTTCAGGAAACTCGTAGTTTTTTGGAAGCTTGGCAACCCCTTTCAATGAAAGTGATTCTCGTCAGTCTCTGCTTGGGGCTACTTCAATAGGAGACAAACCATACCGATTGAACTTGGAACTACATTATTGTGCCAAGTTTCAAAGAGCTAGCACAAACCGTGTTTGATTTAGAGTTCCAACTACATGTATCCGTATAGGAGAAAAGAGAGTGAAACCTAAACATGAAAACGGTTACTGCAAAGGAACGGTTTAACCAGGAAGAACGAAATTTGGTGAGCCAAGTGGGCTTGCCGTACTGATCATTACCTGCAAGTATCATCAAGATTGGGTGAAAAAATGTTTGCTGAGATTTCAGGAAACTCGTAGTTTTTTGGAAGCTTGGCAACCCCTTTCAATGAAAGTGATTCTCGTCAGTCTCTGCTTGGGGCTACTTCAATAGGACACAAACCATAGCGACAGAACTTAGAACTACATTACTTTGCCAAGTTTCAAAGAGCTAGCACAAACCGTGTTTGATTTAGAGTTCCAACTACATGTATCCATATAGGAAAAAACAGAGTGAAACCGAAACATGAAAACGGTTACTGCAAAGGAACGGTTTAACCTAGAAGAACGAAATTTGGTGAGCCAAGTGGGATTGGTGTACTGATCATTCAATGGAAGTTTCATCAAGATTGGGTGAAAAAATGTTTGCTGAGATTTCAGGAAACTCGTATTTTTTTGGAAGCTTGGCAACCCCTTTCAATGAAAGTGATTCTCGTCAGTCTCTGCTTGGGGCTACTTCAAAAGGACACAAACCATAGCGATAGAACTTGGAACTACATTATTGTGCAAAGTTTCAAAGAGCTAGCACAAACCGTGTTTGATTTAGCGTTCCAACTAAATGTATCCATATAGGAGAAAACAGATTGAAACCTAAACATGAAAACGGTTACTGCAAAGGAACGGTTTAACCTAGAAGAACGAAATTTGGTGAGCCAAGTGGGCTTGCCGTACTGATTATTATATGGAAGTATCATCAAGATTGGGTGAAAAAATATTTGCTGAGATTTCAGGAATCTCGTAGTTTTTGGAAGCTTGGCAACCAATTTCAATGAAAGTGATTCTCGTCAGTCTCTGCTTGGGGCTACTTCAATAGGACACAAACCATAGCAACAGAACTTGGAACTACATTATTGTGCCAAGTTTCAAAGAGCTAGCACAAACCGTGTTTGATTTAGCGTTCCAACTAAGTGTATCCATATAGGAGAAAACAGAGTGAAACCTAAACATGAAAACGGTTACTGCAAAGGAACGGTTTAACCTAGAAGAACGAAATTTGGTGAGCCAAGTGGGATTGGTGTACCGATCATTAAATGGAAGTATCATCAAGATTGGGTGAAAAAATGTTTGCTGAGATTTCAGGAAACTCGTAGTTTTTTTGGAAGCTTGGCAACCCCTTTCAATGAAAGTGATTCTCGTCATTCTCTGTTTGGGAATACTTCAATAGGACACAAACCATAGCGACAGAACTTGGAACTACATTATTTTGCCAAGTTTCAAAGAGCTAGCACAAACCGTGTTTGATTTAGAGTTCCAACTACATGTATCCATATAGGAGAAAACAGAGTGAAACCTAAACATGAAAACGGTTACTGCAAAGGAAAGGTTTAACAAAGAAGAACGAAATTTGGTGAGCCAAGTGGGCTTGCCGTACTGATCATTAGCTGCAAGTATCATCAAGATTGGGTGAAAAAATGTTTGCTGAGATTTCAGGAAAATCGTAGTTTTTTGGAGCTTGGCAACCCCTTTCAATGAAAGTGATTCTCGTCAGTCTCTGCTTGGGGCTACTTCAATAGGACACAAACCATAGCGACACAACCTGGAACTACATTATTGTGCCAAGTTTCAAAGAGCTAGCACAAACCGTGTTTGATTTAGATTTCCAACTACATGTATCCATATAGGAGAAAACAGAGTGAAACCTAAACATTAAAACGGTTACTGCAAAGGAACGGTTTAACCTAGAAGAACGAAAATTGGTGAGCCAAGTGGGCTTGCTGTACTGTTCATTACCTGCAAGTATCATCAAGATTTGGTGAAAAAATGTTTGCTGAGATTTCAGGAAACTCGTAGTTTATGGAAGCTTGCCAACCAATTTCAATGAAAGTGATTCTCGTCAGTCTCTGCTTGGGGCTACTTCAATAGGACACAAACCATAGCGACAGAACTTGGAACTACATTACTGTGCCAAGTTTCAGAGAGCTAGCAGAAACCGTGTTTGATTTAGAGTTCCAACTACATGTATCCATATAGGAGAAAACAGAGTGAAACCTAAACATGAAAACGGTTACTGCAAAGGAACGGTTTAACCTAGAAGAACGAAATTTGGTGAGCCAAGTGGGCTTGGTGTACTGATCATTAAATGGAAGTATCATCAAGATTGGGTGAAAAAATGTTTGCTGAGATTTCAGGAAACTCGTAGTTTTTTGGAAGCTTGGCAACCCCTTTCAATGAAAGTGATTCTCGTCAGTCTCTGCTTGGGGCTACTTCAATAGGACAAAAACCATACCGATAGAACTTGGAACTACATTATTGTGCCAAGTTTCAAAGAGCTAGCACAAACCGTGTTTGATTTAGAGTTCCAACTACATGTATCCATATAGGAGAAAACAGAGTGAAACCTAAACATGTAAACGGTTACTGCAAAGGAACGGTTTAACCTAGAAGAACGAAATTTGGTGAGCCAAGTGGGCTTGGTGTACTGATCATTACCTGCAAGTATCATCAAGATTGGGTGAAAAAATGTTTGCTGAGATTTCAGGAAACTCGTAGTTTTTTGGAAGCTTGGCAACCCCTTTCAATGAAAGTGATTCTCGTCAGTCTCTGCTTGGGGCTACTTCAATAGGACACAAACCATAGCGACAGAACTTGGAACTACATTATTGTGCCAAGTTTCAAAGAGCTAGCACAAACCGTGTTTGATTTACAGTTCCAACTACATGTATCCATATGGGAGAAAACAGAGTGAAACCGAAACATGAAAACGGTTACTGCAAAGGAACGGTTTAACCTAGAAGAACGAAATTTGGTGAGCCAAGTGGGATTGGTGTACTGATTATTAAATGGAAGTATCATCAAGATTGGGTGAAAAAATATTTGCTGAGATTTCAGGAATCTCGTAGTTTTTGGAAGCTTGGCAACCGATTTCAATGAAAGTGATTCTCGTCAGTCTCTGCTTGGGGCTACTTCAATAGGACACAAATCCTAGCGACAGAACTTGGAACTACATTATTGTGCCAAGTTTCAAAGAGCTAGCACAAACCGTGTTTGATTTAGAGTTCCAACTACATGTATCCATATAGGAGAAAACAGAGTGAAACCTAAACATGAAAACGGTTACTGCAAAGGAACGGTTTAACCTAGAAGAACGAAATTTGGTGAGCCTAGTGGGCTTGCTGTACTGATCATTACCTGCAAGTATCATCAAGATTGGGTGAAAAAATGTTTGCTGAGATTTCAGGAATCTGGTAGTTTATGGAAGCTTGCCAACCAATTTCAATGAAACGGATTCTCGTCAGTCTCTGCTTGGGGCTACTTCAATAGGACACAAAGCATAGCAACAGAACTTGGAACTACATTATTGTGCCAAGTTTCAAAGAGCTAGCACAAACCGTGTTTGATTTAGAGTTCCAACTACATGTATCCATAAAGGAGAAAACAGAGTGAAACCTAAACATGAAAATGGTTACTGCAAAGGAACGGTTTAACCTAGAAGAACGAAATTTGGTGAGCCCAGTGGGATTGGTGTACTGATCATTACTTGCAAGTATCATCAAGATTGGGTGAAAAAATGTTTGCTGAGATTTCAGGAAACTCGTAGTTTATGGAAGCTTGCCAACCAATTTCAATGAAAGTGATTCTCGACAGTCTCTGCTTGGGGCTACTTCAATAGGACACAAACCATAGCGACAGAACTTGGAACTACATTACTGTGCCAAGTTTCAGAGAGCTAGCAGAAACCGTGTTTGATTTAGATTTCCAACTACATGTATCCATATAGGAGAAAACAGATTGAAACCTAAACATGAAAACGGTTACTGCAAAGGAAGGGTTTAACCTAGAAGAACGAAATTTGGTGAGCCAAGTGGGCTTGGTGTACTGATCATTAAATGGAAGTATCATCAAGATTGGGTGAAAAAATGTTTGCTGAGATTTCAGGAAACTCGTAGTTTTTTGGAAGCTTGGCAACCCCTTTCAATGAAAGTGATTCTCGTCAGTCTCTGCTTGGGGCTACTTCAATAGGACACAAACCATAGCGATAGAACTTGGAACTACATTATTGTGCCACGTTTCAAAGAGCTAGCACAAACCGTGTTTGATTTAGAGTTCCAACTACATGTATCCATATAGGAGAAAACAGAGTGAAACCTAAACATGAAAACGGGTTACTGCAAAGGAACGGTTTAACCTAGAAGAACGAAATTTGGTGAGCCAAGTGGGCTTGCCGTACTGATCATTACCTGCAAGTATCATCAAGATTGGGTGAAAAAATGTTTGCTGAGATTTCAGGAAACTCGTAGTTTTTTGGAAGCTTGGCAACCCCTTTCAATGAAAGTGATTCTCGTCAGTCTCTGCTTGGGGCTACTTCAATAGGACACAAACCTTAGAGACAGAACTTGGAACTACATTATTGTGCCAAGTTTCAAAGAGCTAG